>NC_056741.1:1478893896-1479061396 GCF_019279795.1 Protopterus annectens
TTCCTCATCTTCATGTAGTGGCATCCCAATAATCATTTTCAGTTCTAAATCATGACACATATGTTTACTTTGAATGTATATTTGTAGGATCACAAGAGTAGGCTAATGGCCCTAGAGCCTTTTTAAAGTCTAGGCATTTATGTCCCAATTTTCTAATGTATCAATTCCCAAGGACTAGAATGGATTTGGTCTATGTCTGTATCTTAGGTGATCTGTAAGTTACTCCTGCCCATAAGGAACACAGGCATCAAGCCAGTGGTTAATTTCCAATTTCCAGTCCATTAGTCCAAATTGTGCTTGAATAGCCTAGCAGAAATACAATTCTTTAAGCCTTTAAAATTATATTTGGACTCACCCTTTGTAATTATAAAACAGTGAACCATTCCTTATCAGAAAACTTGGCTGATTTCTGCAGTAGTGTGTCACTCAGTCAACAACTGCTCATCTTGCTGAAATGTTCGCTTACCCATCAGGAGTTACTGAATAAAATCCATGTGCTCCTTGCAACTATTATAACAGCAACATTGCCAGCGTGCCTGCAATATTATTACTGGGTCTGCTAGCAGTAGTGACATCACTTCAAGGCTTCTGCAACATAGCATACAAGTTATACATGTTAGAAACAGAAACAGCAGTAAAAGAGATAATAGTCCGAGCCAGGTTCAAGCAATATTCTTCCAAAATTTTCCATTTCAGAAACCAGGATTGCACTTAACATTCCTGTCTCAATGTGGCAACCTGATGACAACTTTTGTTTTATTGCGATAGACATTTACTGAAGTCTGACAGAGGAATATTTCTGCTTATAATGAGACCTCTTCATGAAACATTTTATTCAGGAACCCTTCCATCTCAAAATACAACCCAGACTCCATCTTTACTGGACTGACTCTTGTATATCACACATCTTTTCATTGTGTCTACCTATATTCCACTCTACCAGGATCAGACATATGATAACCATAGTTCTCAATCAGTCAGGTACAAATCTCAACAGAATCATGGGTAAATCCAGAAATAATCAGAGACAATCAGGTACACTTTTAAAATATTAGTACTATAAGCTTGAGACATGACAGAATAAGAGAATGTAAAATAATATACATTTTCAGAATTAAAAGAATGCTATAACTGTAATTACTGTCATTATTTATTCAGTGGAATTTATCACATTTTCTCCAAGTCACCAGTTTTAAGAGAGACTAAGAAGGACACACCTAAAATTTGAATCAAAATCAGGGACATCTTTGAAAATCAGGGACTGTTGAGAGGTATTATTCTAACTGTTGCATAACATTTGCTTGGAGGAGGAATATTTACTCTCTTGGTTGACTTTAATTTGAACTATACTTTTCAGCTGAGAGGACAGCACAATGGCACACCAGTTACTTTTGTTCTCTTGCAGAACTTAGTTCTTCAGTTTAGTTTTCAGTCAAGGCCCCTTTTGTGTGGATTTTGAATATTCTTCTGTCTACATTGTTTTTCAGGTGAGTTTCATCCCACCTTCCCAAGACATGCTGTTGGTGAAGTGGGGGTCCTTCAAACTACCTGAAAATATGCATTCTGTGAGTGTGTGCATCTTGTAGTGGGCTAGTGTTATAGCTAAGAAAATCTCCTGCTTTTTGACCATTAAGGGCCGAGGCAGACTTTGTCACCTAACAGCCCTGAACTGGATTAGGTGGGTAATTAGATAATGAATGAAAATGAATGAATTGTTCAGCTCATTTCTAAACAATACATCTGATGTTGTCAATTTTCATTCTGTCCTCAACTGATGAGTTCATATTTGATCCTCAGAACCGACTTGACCGTTACTAAAGCTCATGTTACCAAAAAGCTCTTGAGCTTTTCCCTTACCCATAATGCACCAACCATAGGCTACCTTAGATCTCGTTTGCTGCTTTTCGCTAAAAGACGTGGTCAGCCTAGCTCTCGAGCTTTCACAGATAAGTGACAGTTTTTTTTCATTCAAAAGTCTTCTAAAGCTTAATATTTTGTTATATTATATTATCATTTCTTACATTTCTTAACCTTTACCCTTATACAAGTTCATAGTTCTTCAATTACCATAGTTTGTAAAAAGTTAAAAAAAATGTCTAACTTAATCCTTCCATTTTATTATTGCTGTTATAATTGCAGACAAAGGCCCATCTGGATTTAAGAAGTGTGTCAAGTGTGGGCACAAGCTACTGCTGTCAGATGCCCACACACTATATGTTTATTGCCTAGGGCCACAACATCTGCAAGTGGAAGAGGATTTTTCGATCTGCCATAATTTCAATCCTAGGGCTCTAGTTGAGAGGAAAAATGAGCTTATATGAAAAGGATTGTTACCTTCCTCTTTTGGAGAAGCAATATCTGGGGTTCAGTCCCCCAAACGAAAAACAAAAGATGTTAAGTCTTCATCTCCGAAGCCTTCTACCTCATCCACCTTGGTTTTAGAGCTGTGTAGGAAAAGGCCTAAGTTGGATGCGAAAAGATCCCAAAGTTCTTCACCCTCAGATCTGAGGAAGAAAAAGGAGATGGATCTGACTATCTGGGATCCGACAAAAAATCAATCAGATCTGACTGCTTCGAGACACGAGGAAGTCACGAGGCATTGAGGAAGGCCTTGTCAGTGCCTGGAGTCGAGGAAGGTATAGAAAGAATGATGTGGAAGTTCATTTCAGTGCAGATTCAGATGGGTGTCTTCCTTGGGTCGTAAGTCCTGCCCATCAACTCCAACCCCACTTCAACCATTTTTCTCTTATCCCTTTGTTTGCTTCAGAGTCCCTGTTTCCGAGTCTTCCAGGTCCGTCTGGCTTGGATCCTGAGATAACATTATCTTCAGATCCAAAGCTTACTCTTAGTGCTCCAGTTCAGATTTCTTTGGATCTGGATGACTCTCGGAGCCAAAGGCTCCCTGTCAGCTCTGAGGTGTTGGCATAAACTGCAAAGCTGTTGGAACCATCTTTGCTCCTTGGAGCTTTGGCATTGGATAGCTCAGCTCTGGCTTCTTTCTCAGGAGATTGCCTTCAGAGTGGGGGAGGACAGTAGCCCAGAAGCTTGCCTTCTCAGCACCGGGGTCTTCTCTCTTTCTTTCTCCGGGAAAATTGGCCTTCGAGGTTGTGAAGAGGGTAGTCTCTGCTCCAACAGGATGGATGGCTCTAACCCCCCTCAGATCCTCAGCCATCTACCCCAATGTCTCTGTACTTAAAATAAATAAATAAAAGACAAAAAGTGGAATGGACACTACAAGACAAACTTCAATAAATTTTAATGAAATAAACCACAGACTGTGTGCGTTTGTCTTACAAACGTAAAGACTTATTCAGAGTAACAGTCTGCCATTAAAAAACATTTAAATACAAGCAATTCATCCAGTCACATTAAAAACAGAGGAATAAATTATGATGTCAGTCAAATGCCATCTGCAATTTCTTAAAGAACCAGTCCTGAAACTTATGGTTGTTTTACATAGACTAGATAATGAAATACAGCTAAATCAATCACATACAATATTTAACACTAAAAATTGTGTTAAAGTTATGGTAAAAAAATCTCACCAAAGCTGCTTTCATCTTTAAAATGCTAGAAAGAGAAACTGCTTCATTAATGCCTGGAGCAGTAGCTACATTAAGCCTGAGTTTCCAAGTTAGTTCCTTAAACTCAATTGTGTGTCTAAATCCTCCTGAAGTTTTCACAAGTATCCTGTCTATAATAAAAAAAAAACAAGAATTTTTTGTATATAGGGCAATCCAATGTGTGTCTGAATTAGCCATTGCTGATTTTCCTTTCTTGATATCATACATGTGTTTTCTGATCATTTTCCCTATATTAAAAGTGTCACAAGAGCTGCAGGTAGCTAAGTATACTATGTGGCTGTTGTTGTTGTTACATCTCTCTGGACATGGAATAGTTCTATAAAAATTCTCAGCTATAACGTATGGACCCTCATTTATATATCTGCACATTTTACAGGTGACACATTTACGCAAGGAACCATTACCACTGTTGATTTCAGAATACTAGTGGGTAATTCTAATAGAGTCTTAATGTTTTTTCCTTTAGAATACACTATCAATGGGGCAGTTCTTAAAATCTGTTTTATCTCTTCAGAAAAAAAAGAAACAATGTCCCAGTTCAGCCTCACTATGTTAATATAACAAAAACATCTTTGTTGAACGGTACAGAAAAAATGGGGGTGGATGAATCAGACATATCCTTGCTTAGTCTGTCTACAGCTGTATCTCCCATATTATTTATAACGCTTGATTTAATCTTTAAAATAGGTGAAAATCTGCTATGAGACTGGCGTACCACGTCAGCTCAAATGTTTCTAAGTAAATAGGTGGGGTATCCCTGTTCAATGAACATTGCAATTAATTGATATCTTTTTCAAAAGTACTGTCATCAGAAATTAAATGGGAAAGCATTACCATTTGTCCTTTTTACTATTGACTTCTTTTGGTGGAAAGGGTGGCAGTTGTCAAAATGGAGATATGTATTTGAAAATGTCTCCTTTCTATATATATATATATATATATATATATATATATATATATATATATATATATATATATATATTGGAAACAAAACACCGATTGACTAGGTCCTTATCCAACCTAATATCAAGATAGTTAATACTATTCAAACCAAATGTGTATGTGAACCTCAAGAAAGGAGTAGGATTTTGCCACAAAACATAAAAGGATTCCCACTATTCAATGCTTCCTTTCCACAAAATAAGCACATCATCCAGGAAACTATAACATCTGTGAACTAAAGAAAGAAAATGACTGGTGAATTCTGTCTTTTTCTCCCACATAGCTAAAACAATGTTAGCATATACAGGAGCACATGTGGCCCCCATTGTGATGCCTGAAATTTAGTGGTAATATCCCCCCTCAAAAATATATATAGTTGTTGTTCAATGTTAAATCAAGTAAGGTAGTTACTACACGTACTTCTTGGGTTGTCAAAGTAGAATGATCAGATAGGAACTCATGAAACCACTCAATGCCTGTATCATGGAGGATTACAGAAAACAAGTCCACCACATCAACTGTAATAAAAATAATATTCTCATCAAATTCCAACAGGTTAAAGTTCTCTAAAAGATGCCACAAGTACTTTAAAATATGTCTTTCAGACTGCAAAACTGTCTTGCATTTAAAATCTCTAAACTTTGCCCGCAGTTGAGTTTTGGCTACTTTAACTGACACAATTGGTCTTAAAGGAGGGATCTGTTCTACACTTGTGTATTTTGGGGATATCAAATATTGATGCTATTTTTGGTTTGTTAACATTCAGGTATTCCCACTGATCATGTTGAATTTCCCCCTTGTAAAATCATATTCATTAACTTGGCATAAGCACTGTTAATCTCAATGCGTGAAACTCTATTATATGTACCCTAATTTGATTGCAGGTGAAACATTTTTGTAGTATAATCGATACTATTCATTATAACCACCCCCCCACCTTTATTGGGTTTCATTATTCTTAAATGTTTATCTCTTGTTAGTGAATTTAAAATCTTTCTTTCATCACTGAACAGATTGTCAGAAAAAAACATTCTTTTTACTGTACAAATTCCTAAACTGCCCTTCGTATATTTTTTCGAATACAGATACCTAAGTGTTTATGGGTGGCATAAAAGTGCTTTTTTCTGCATAAAGAAAAGATGTCATTACCTGCTGTACATACTTTGTCAGCAAACAACATCTTCAGATTCAGGCTTCTTGCGAATAACTTTAACTGAATAATGCCTTGTACAATATCTAAGCTGAAACAAGGGATAAAACTGAATCTCTTTTTAAAAACAGACACTCCAACATCTTACTATATTACATTAGACAAGTTAAAAATCTTAAATGAGTCTTGAATAAAACAATCTACCAGTTTGTTGTAACCACAAGTTCATATCAATTTCTCATGTGTCTGCCCCTGCCCTGAAAGTTCGCAAAGCTGCCCCTCCTCTGGGGTGTTGGATTGAGTCTGTAGCCATGATTTATGTAGTTGTGGCTGTTGGCCAGTCTCTGGATCTCTGTACTTGTGGCTGATCTTGAAAAAAAAAAAAAACATTGTCACCAGTACTGTCAAATTCTTCAGCGACTGAATCTAAATTGGCTCTGTTTTCAACAATTACACAAATATGCCTTTGTCCCACCACTGGATATGGCCTCCCCTGCTCATATTCACGATTGTCACTTTGTAGCTTGAGGACTTTGCAAGTTTTGTTTTTCTTAATAATCTCATCAACTTTGTGAAAAATGTCATTATACAACTGCTTCATATTACAAAAAAGTAAATCAGTTTTGATAGTTTTATTTAGTGCTCTTAACTCATTGTCAAGCATTGTTATGTTAAGTTCATATTCTCTAATGAGCTATTTTAAAAGTGTGATGTTTTTATTTATTTATTATTAGTTAGTTTATTGAAGTTTATTTGTTCAGTCTCTGCACTTAGAGCCTCATCATTCTTTACCACAGGAACAACTAGTCCAAGATCTCCAGGTTTCCCAGCAGGGTATTACAGTTTCTTCCGATACCTTCCCAGATCACCCCACTGAGGTGGTCCGTAGGAAGTGGAAGGGTAAGAGGAAGCACTTGGATTCTCCACAAGAGTCAGTCACAAACAATACGGACTTTGATGTAGGTGAAGGATCCTCATGATCACCTCCAGAAGATGTTTCATTTGGAGACATCCTTGAGATCCTAAAACAGAGAGGTTGTTGGACCCCCAGCAACCCTTCATCTGAGGAGTTAGTATTCCTGGAGGCTTTCAGTAGTGGCCCTTCTACCTCCTGGGTTAATCTGCCTGCTGATGAGCTCATTGATTTGGTCTCTTGGCAGGGCATAGAAGGAACCTGACACTGTTGAACCCATATCCCGAAGACCAGACAAAATTCTGGCACAACCTTTGGGGAAAGAGCTTTGGGCTAAAGGGGTGCCCATAGATGGCATGGTTATGGTGGCAGCCACCAAATAGGAACGTGCTTTAATAGAGTTCCACTGCTCATCCCCCTAGCAGGGAGTCTAGGGCAATGGGCTGATTTGGGAAGTGTGTCTATGCTTTAGCTACCTTTGCCCTAATGTTGCTGAATTATTTGTCACATTTTACTAGGTTACAGAGAGATTTGATCAAGGAACTTTGAAATACCACCTCAGGATCTGTTTCTGCAGAGGTCCAATCATCTGTGACTTCTCAGATGGCTACCCTACAATCTATTTCAAATTCATCCATGAGGCTTATTTTGCATATAGCCGAAGGAACCTTAGGGCAGCAGGTTCAGGCATTCACATCAGGGGACATACCTGGATGCGCTTATGTGATTTTGCAGAGCCCTTCAAGTCTTCGTTCATCAGTGCTCCCTTTGACAGAACTTCCTTGTTCAGCCCCACAATGAAGAAAATTTTATCCAGGTGTGAGAAGGATGGAAAGATCCTGCCTGCAGTGGGCGTACATTTTTCAACTCCTCAGAGATCTTTGTCAAGAAATCAATGATGTTGTCGAAAGATGTTCAGGAAATTCCAGGGTCCTTTCCAGGACACACATGGAGGAAGTTCCCCAGGGGCAGAAGGGTGAACTCTAATAGTCGATGCCACCCCTGTGGCAGAGGAGGCCTGCAAAACCAGGGGTCCAAAGATTCTTTTCTGAACAGACCCTACCAGTGCTCATGAGGAGGCAATCTGGAGTCAATTATCCCTGTACCAGGGAGCCTGTCTAGACATAACAAAAGATACTTGGATGCAGATTATTATATCCAGAGGTTATATAATACCCTTTCCCTTCCACCTGCAATCTCAATAAAAATTCCCAGTGTTCCACCCAGTCAAAGGGAAGAAGCATCAATTCAAATGCAACAGCTGCTACAAAAAAGAGTCATCTAGGAGGTCCCAACATACCAGATGCAATCCAGAATTTACTCAAAGTTCTTTTTAGCGACAAAAAAAAAAAAACGAGACTGGAGACCAATTTTGGATGTCAACAATTTGAGCAAGTCAGTGCAGCATACCAAGTTTCAGATGGTTATGGTTCAGTCCCTTCTCCATTTTCTGGGCAAAGATGACTGGATGTGCTTGATAGACCTTCAGGATGCATACTATCACATAAAGATGAACAGATGATCCAGAAGGCATTTACACTTCTGGCTGGGAGTCAGTCACTGCTAGTTCAGAACTCTGCCCTTTGGTCACAGTACAGCCCCCAGGGTGTTCACCAAATGCATGGCAGTAGTAGCAGCTCACTTGAAACTGCAGGGGTGACTGGCTCGTTAACACCCCTGACCAGGCATCAATTGATAAGGGCAAGAAATCAGGTTCTCCAGAATTGTTCCCATTTGGGAATAAACATAAACTACAACAAGCCTCAAACAGAACCAACTCAAAATCTGGAATTCATATGAGCAGTTTTAAATATAAAGTTAATGGTAGCCTCACTGCCCCCATCAAGAGTACAAACTATCAGATCACAGATCAGAAAATAATCTGCAGCACCAAGGTTTCAGCCCACTTAATCCTTCAAGCTCTAGGATCAATGTCAGTGGCAACAACCTTAGTAACTTTAGTCAGATTTTACATGAGAACTCTCCAATGGATGCCAGAAACACAATGGTCGATACTTTACCAACCCATGTCAACTCTGATACGAATCACTCAGATATGCAAGAGAGATCTCAGGTGGTGAATTCAATCAGATCAAGTTCTACAAGGCTGTCCCTTCAATCTCAGTCAGCCCAAGGCCATACTGACCAGGGACGCTTACCAGTTGGGGTGGGGGAGCCACATTCTGGGGAAAACAATCCAAGACACTTCGTCACCCCTGAAGAGGCCAACTTCCATATCAATGTCCTAGATATGACAGCAGTGCTTTTAGTGTTGTGGGCCTTTCAGGATGCTCTCCCTTCAGGGATGATTGCAATTCAAATGGACAATATGTCAGTAGTTTGGTGCATAAACAAGGAGGGACCAGATCATACCTCTTGGGTCAAGAAACACTCAGAGTGTGGCAATGGACAAACTCATTCAACCGCTTTCTCATAGCAATGCATATTCTGGGGAAGTCCAGTGTGATAGCAGACAAATTGAGCAGGTACATTCTTCTACATCATAAGTGATCTTTCAAACGACAGAGATGATTTTTCATTGATGGGGCCAGCCTTGCTGCAAAATTTTTGCTTCTCCCTTAAACAACAAATTCAGTAGCTACTTTGCCTTAATCGCCCAATAGGGGGAATCACCAAAGGATGCTCTACTTTATACCTACCCATCAATACCATTAATTCCAAAATTTCTACAGAAAGCTGCCAGGTTGAAGAGCAAAGTCATCCTCATTGCACCTTACTGACCTCAATGGATTTGGTTTCCCTTCCTTTGGCTTCACCTGCTTCACCAACCTTGGATTCTGGATCTGATTACAGATATCTTGTCTCACCCAATGGGCGTGATCCATCCAGACATTTCAAATGTCAAGCTGATGGCCTGGTTTCTCCAGTTCCTTTAACAGCCAGGAATATCTGTGTTGTCCTGCCTGACATATACTTTTTTTAATCTTCCTGCAAACCTTCAACATGAAAACTCTATACAAGTGAACAGAAAAGATTTGTTTCTGGGCACAACAAAATCATGTTGAACCTTTTTCAGCTCCCATGCATAACATACTCGAGTTTTTAGCTTTACTTTTTAAAGAAGGGTCTAGCTCCTCAACCATTAAACTTCAATTAGTAGCAATATCAATCTTTCACATTGGTTTTTAAGGTCCTTCAGTAGCCTCTCATAAACTGTGCAGAGCTTTCTTGCAAGGCACTCTTCTTTTGAGACCTCCTTTTAAAGACCCTTCCCCCATGGAATCTCAGTTTGGTACTGAAGGCACTAATACACCCCCCCACTTTGAACCAGCAGCTAAATGTGAACTTAAGTATCTTACTTGGAAAATGGTTCTTCTAGTAGCCATTACCTCTACTGGATGAATTTCAGAGATTCAGGCCTTTTCTTCACTACCTCCATAGTTGATTTTTACAAGGATAGTGACACTACAAACAAATGTTCCTTCCTTCCTAAAGTGGTGTCAGAATCTAATATCAATCAATCCATTAATTTTTCAGTATTCTTTCCTAATTTTGCAAACGAGGGTGAATACACATTACATTTATTGGATGTTCACAGACAATTACGTGTTTACCTGCATAGAGCAAAAGATGTCAGAAAAACACACCAATTGTTTGTTTCCTCTGTAGAACTGAAATTGGGTCAACCATTTGCAAAAGTAACTTTAGCCAGATGGCTAACTGATTGTATTTCATTTATCTGTAACAAATTGGGTATTACCTTACCACAACTAGTAGGAGATCATTCAGCTAGGTCCATGGCAACTTTTTCAGTCTTTCTATACAGAGCATTCATGGATGACATATATGCAGCAACTTGGGCTATTCCCCATACCTGTATTACTCACTACAAATTGGATCTGTTCTCCAGGGGTAGAGCATCATTTGGCTCAGCTGTGCTCAGGAATATCTTTCATTAGAGTCCACCCGAGATTGTAGCTAGCTGGGGACTCTGTCCCATCAGTTGAGGATAGAATGAAAATTGACAACATCAGATAAAGAAGTATTGTACTCACCATAACGTTATATCTGTGTTGTCCATTTTTATTCTTCCTCAATTTCCCACCCACCAGCCCCCATCCCTTCTGTTCACAACCTTCTGGATGAATGAGTAGTTAGAAGGACATCATTGTACTTTATATTGAGCTCCAGATATAGTTTTTTTCCTTTACTGAGCATGTGCAATTTTACATCTGCTATATTTATGCATGTTAAACATTCTCTTTTCTGCAAAAGTTACCAAACAAGGTTTGAGGTAGCTTAGGATTAGTGCATTATGGGTAAGGAAGAAGCTCAAGAGCTTTTTAGTTACCACCAGCTTTAGTAATGGCCTTGTCATATCCGAGAATTGGATCCAAATCCATCAATTGAGGAAAAATGAAAATGGGCAACACAGATGGAACTTTAGAGTGAGTGCATAATTTCTTTATTTAGTAATATGGAACATGCATCTCTGGTAATAGATTTCACTAGAATTAAACACCTTTATTGAACTCATTCCCTTCTGTCATTAATATCTGCCAACAAACCACAAAATTGTCTTTTTTGCAAATTTTCTTTAACTGCATATAATCCACTCGGGTACAACTGGACCCTCAAAGCCTATCAAGCCCTCATGAGTTCTCATCTTGCCCTAGCCAATCACAGATCTTTGAAGCAGTATTTCTACAATGTTCCACATGCTATTGCATTGACTTAGGTGCCATTGTGTAGGTACAAATCTAAAAATAGTATGCTACCTGTATTCTTTGCTACTCGAGCACCAAAATAGATTTCCACTCCAGATAAGAACACTTATACTACATAGAACACTGTGGACTACAAAAGTGGTCCTCACTGGTCTTAAGTACTGACGTCATGGACGGAAACTGTGAAAACATTCCTATCTTTATTTCGATAAAGGGAGATACCTTTAAATTAGAAGAGCCTGCTGCACTGAAGCCAAGCATGCAGAAGATACATATTTACAGAACAAAAGAAACCACCATTTTACACAACTAAGGCACTTCTGCAAGGGAACAAAACCAAAACATATCGGTGATACAAAGCACAGGGATTTGCTTCTAGCATTCCATATAAACTTATACTCATACGTCAACTGTCATGACAGAAGAGTTGAATCAAATCTGAAGGAATGCAACCATGAAGAGTATAAAACATAAATAAAGCCAAAACAAAAAGACCCAAATATAGAGAAATAAAGAGGGACAGAACATTTTCTAAAGGACTTTATGAAACCACCATAACAGCCATTAATACATCACAATTATTCCCTCAGGCCAAATAACTCAAAGTCCACACCTTGACTATATGCTAAGATTCTACATTAAAAATTACTGCATCTTCATTCTAAAAAAAAACAAAACAAAACAAAACAAAATGTAAAAAAATATAACCCTAACTGTACCAAGTATAACATACCTTGCTGCTTCATTTATTGCAGTATTGCTAATTCACTTAGGTTGATAGATGTGTACTAGACTAATGGCTCTAGAGCCTTTACAACCCTAGCCCATAGAAGTGCCCTGGCATCATGCCGCCCGACATTAGTTCCCAGTACCTCTATCAAGTAGAACCACTCAAGTGATCCCCAGTGTGAACTTTCTATTACCCATCCACTCATCAAGATTTCTCTTGAAGAAGGACAGCAAGGTGCTCTGCTTGACATGTATGTGAAGTCTATTCCAGAGCACGGACAGTCTCTGGGTGTGGATTCTGTCCCTCCAGCATGTTCTGGTGATTGTGGTAATGAGGTTGGGTCTCTGGAGCATGTGGTGCGGAGGGATTGGGACTTCTTTAGATGTAGCATTTCTAACACAGCTGGATTAGACATGGCTTTGTATGTCAAGCACAGATTGCCTCTAAGTAGGTGATATAAGGCAACGAATAGCTGGAGTCTTTTGAGTCTGTCCTTGTAGGACATGTGTTTAATGTCTAGGATCCTCTTTCTGAGGTACTACTGTGGCCTCTCCAGCTGTTGCAGGTGTCTAGTGAGGTACATGACAAATGAGGCATTATACTTGATGATTGGTCTAATGAGGGAAGAGTAGAGAGAGATGATGACCTCTTTCTTCCTGGATGCAAAACTCTTGGTAATGAGATGTGCCACATAGAAGGACTTTCTGACCACAGTGGCAATATGTTGGACAAAAAAAGGGGTTGCTGTCTCCCTGCATCCCCAGGTCTCTTATAACACTTTCAGTGCTCAGTGGGCTCCCATCGATGTGGTAATTAGTGGGAACTGATTTACCAAAGGGGATGATGACACATTTTTTGGTGTTAAGTATAAGGCCATGGTTTCGACACCAGTCATTGGTCTCAGTGAGGCCTTTCTGTAGGATGTCTGCATCACTTGGGGAGTTAATAATGGCTCCCATCTTGCAGTCATCTGCAAACTTGGTCAGCCAGAGTCCCTTTGTGTTGGCCTGGACTTTTGAGAAGTAGATGCCAAATAGGAGAGGACCCAGGATCAATCCCTGTGGGACTCCACTTGTGACTGGTTGGCAGTCTGACTTGGAGTCTGCTACTTTCACACTGCGTGTTCTATCTGTGAGCCAATTTGCAACCCACCTAGTGATATAGGGGTTGATGCCTAGCTTGCTGAGTTTATCAATAATTCCCGAATGAGGAATGGTATCAAAGGCCTTGGCCAGATCGAGGTAGGTTGTATGCACTGCCTTACCTTTATCCACAGCCCTGGTGGCTGACTCAAAGAAATCAACCAGGTTGAACACGCATGATTTTCCTTTCACAAAGCCAAATTGCATGGAGTCTAGAGTTTGGAGATTTCCTGTATCTTTCTTAATCAGGTCCATGATGATGTGCTCCATAGCTTTACATATCAGACTCGTCAGGCTAATGGGGCAATAATTCCCAAGGTCTGTAGTCGCTCCCCCTTTATGGAGAGGGATGACTTTGGCAGCGCACCATTCGGTAGTGACAAAGCCTGAGATGAGGCTGTGACTGAGCAGGGCACACAGATGTGGTGTCAGTTCACTTTGTAGTTCATGTAGAACACAGCCAGGATATTATCAGGTTCCACGGAAGCTGTATTCTTGGCCTTGGACAATGCAACGTTAACCTGTGCTGCATAACGCTGGGTGCCTGGCATTCTTCCGGTACTGTGATTGGTCCTTTAGGGAGGAGAGAGAGCTAAAGTTGGCACTGAATCTGTCAGCCAGTATGTTGGCAATATCTGTTGGCTCAGTATAGGAGGTACCATTGTGCAGTAACTCAGAACAAATCTGGGTATTGCCGTGGAGGTTCTTGATATAGCTATAGAAGGCTTTGTGCTTGTTTTTAGTGTCTGCCACAATTCTGCCTTCATAGCTGGCTTTAGAGAATTTGATGAGGGATCTCAACTTTTTGTTGAGGGTAATAAGGGAGTTTTTCCAGTCTTGGAACTTCACCTTTTTCCTGCAACACCTTCTTCCTTCTGTTGTAGAGTTTATTAATAGCAGCAGGTCACCAGATTGGCTTCCTTTTTTTGGAGGAGACCATCTTGGTTGTGTTGGGTATGGCTAGTTCCATGCATCTATGTACATGTTTGTACAGTACATTGGTGTATGACTTGGCTGTCATGCAGCTATTTTCCATTGGCATGGGTGCCATGAAGTTAGCCACCTCTGTTTTTAGGAGTCCAAAGTCAGCTTTGGAGAAGTTTTTCAAGGTGGTTACCTTTGCGAGGGGTGTGGATGAGATGCGGATTTCGATGCTGATTAGTTTATAGTCAGATCTGACCAGGGAGGGACTGACTATTGGTGTAGAGCAATGGTCGTCCATGTTAGTAATAACCGGGTCAAAGATGTTGCTTCCTCTATTGGGAGTCAGACTGAGCTGGTCCAGGACATTGGAATTGATGAATTCCAGGAAGTGTTAGGCCAGTGTATTGGTGCCTGAGTAGTTTTCCCGGTTGATGGAGTGGTAGTTGAAGTTTTCTTGTAAGAGAGTGTTGGGTTGGACCTTGATAGATTCCGGGGTTCTTAGGAACATGGATTGAGAATCTAGGGACATGGTTGGGGACTTGCAGCAGGCTATGACCTGAATCGTCATCTTACCCAATGTTAGTTGTACCTGAAGTATCTCAGATGCTTTATGCTGGGCTACTAGTCTGGAGATGTGCATATCCTTTATGAATTTGGAAACACCACCACCTCTGGAGCTTCAGTCCATGTTTTGGGGCCAAAAGATGTGGAATGAGTTATAGCCTGGTAGCGCAGGGGTGCTTTCTGCTGCTTTAAAGCAGGTCTCCATTACATCACAAATGTCGATGTTCTCCATTTTGAGGAGTGCTTTGAGTGAGTGCATCTTGAGATTTAGACTTATGGCAATGAGCAGCATGATGATCAGATTGCATTTATTTATAGCTGTTATGGTGGTAATTTAGTCTTTGGAACACTGCCTAAAAAGGCACTATATGGGTGGCGAGCCTTAGCCAGTACCCAGAAAACCAGGGGTGACAGATACAGGTCATCTCTGGCAAAGCATCGAGGTCTGTCAGTCATGTCATCCTAAGCAGACATATACTGGATCCCCTTAGAATGACACCAGAAACTTAGATAATTGTTAAAGTCAATCATTTTCTGTTTGTACTGTGGTATCATTCTGGGCGATGGTAGGATGCTGCTCAGGGCTAGGGTCATACCTGCCTGGGCCACATAATCTGAGAGCTCCACCATGTATCTTTTCATGTAGTCCAGGGAGGTGCATCTCAGGTCATTCACACCCATATAGACAATGACAGAGTTATACTTGTACTTGTTGTGGAGTAACCTGAGTGCATGTGTTATGTGTCAGATTCTGGCACCTGATAGACAACTGATTGTTACTTTCTCCTTATTCAACCTAGTGAGTGGGACATCTGAGTGCCTCATTATTGAGTCACCTATGATTAGTGTATTGGGTAAGGTGTTTAGCCTTAGGGGCTTAGGTTGAGGGGCACACTGTGGAGGTGAGCTATGTGTCCTGTGGTTTTTGCTGTGTTGCACTGGTCAAGTGCATTTCTGTCCTTGAGGTCTCTGCTGTTTAGGTAAATTTCTATTGAGAGCCTCCACGAAAGTGGGTGCGTGGTTTGTGTTTTTATGTGAGAGTTGTGATAGTGGGTGTTCTGGAGGGCTATGTGTTCCATTTGGTGTGGTGTTGACCTTTTCCTCTTGACCAGCTTGTTCGGTCCTGACTGGAGAGTGCATAGCTTCCAATTTGGTGATAAAAGTGCATCTTTCACAAGTCTGAGTGTTGGGAGGTAAGAGGAGATGGTTGTCTGTGTGCATGAGGCAGTTGCTACACTGCCTCAAAATGCCCAAGTGCACCAGGTTAATAGGAGAAAGCACAGGGAACTGTCCTTTAATCATGCAGGAGGGGTAGTCATAACTTCTAAGTACTGGAGCTATTTCTGTGAAGAATGACTAGTGCTGATGGCACTTAGGTGTACTGCAGTAATTGCTACAAAAACCTGTTGAAGTGCAAAATGATTAGGCTATTTGATGTGCAAGTGAGAAAGAACTAGCAAGATCTAAGGGAAAAAGTGAAATCAGACTTTCTAGCACCAGTAATAGTTTATCTCAGCTCTACGCCGCTGTGCGGAGCTTAAACAAGCGCAAACCCATGCAAACGTGGGCTTTTAAGCCAGAAAGTTGAAAGAGATGGAAAAAACTCCCAAACAGCCAATGAACTACAATTTCTGGGCCAAAAATTACTCCTCTTGTGGTAGATAGGTTACCTAGTGCTTACCACTCCCACTGATAAGCTAGAAGGCTTCCCTCCAACACAGAAAGGCTTGGGGGGCTCAGAAGCTTGCAAACAGTCCTGGATACAGAAAATCTGTATCTGGACTAGACTAGTTACAGGAAAGGTAGGAAACTTGTGCAAACATGGGCTTTTAAACCAGAAAGTTGAAAGGGATGAAAAAAACTGCTCAAACGACCAATAAACTAAAATGTCTGGGAAAGAAACCACTCCTGATGTGGTAGATATCTACCAAGTGCTTACCAGTCCCACTGATAAGCTAGAAGGCTTCCCTCCAACACAGAAAGGCTTGGGGGGCTCAGAAGCTTACAAACAGTTCTGGATACAGCAAATCTGTGTCTGGACTAGACTAGTTACAGGAAAGGCAGGAAACAAGTGAAAACATGGGCTTTTAAACCAGAAAGTTGAAAGGGATGGAAAAAACTGCCCAAACGGCCAATAAAGTACAATTTCTGGGGCAGAAACCACTCCTCTTGTGGTAGATAGGCTACCTAGTGCTTACCACTCGCACTGATAAGCTAGAAGGCTTCTTTCAACACAGAAAGGCTTGGGGGGCTCAGAAGCTTAGAAACAGTCTTGGATACAGCAAATCTGTATCTGGTCTAGACTAGTTACAGGAAAGGCAGGAAACAAGCTTAGAACTTTTTTTTTTTTTTTTTTTTACAGAACAGGAGCTAAAACAGCAGTAAAAAATTTCAAATGCAGTGCAAGCTAACACACTTGAGTAAATAAATGCAATTAAATTAAAAAATGACTAAAAACAAGTGCAGAAAGGAGTAAAGCAGGAAGAAATCAAGATGGAGGCACTTAGAGTATCAGAAAACAATGCCAGCAAATATATAATTAATTCAGTCCAGCAAAAATCAAGATGGTGCAGAACTCTGAACAGTTAAAAAGTGCAAAAAAAAAATGCTTAGCAGCTCTATATTTCCAGATTGTTTGAGAAGTACACTCAGTCAGAACACAATGAGATTCTAGCAATGGTTGATTCTAGCAAAGTGTTTTTTTAGTTAGGTGGAAAGGTAGAAATGAGGAACAGAAGATAATTCAAGGTTTAGAAACTAAGTGGGTTGGCCTTCTCAAATGTTCTCTCTTATTAGGTAGAAAAAGTTTAAAAAGTGTAAAAGTTGTAGAATGTGTGAACATATTTGCAAAACACAGGAATTCAAACATCCAACCTTGTCCTTTATTTTGAACCTAGATTTTATGCCAGTTGCAACACCACTAATTTAGTTTATTTAGCAGAGTGTAAGAGGTGTAGAAGTTTTTATGTGGGTAAAACTCTGAAACGCTTGAGGGATAGGGTTTATCAGCATATGTATGATGTTAAAAACAGGAACAAACTAAATGCCTTAGCCAGGCATTTAATGGAATTCCCTGCACATAGTTTTGATTTCAGGGTTTTACAAATTGTTTTTCCTGACAAGAGGGGAGGTAATTACAATAATTATGTTGAACGCATTGAACTGAAATGGATTTTAAAATTACAGGCACATATATATCTGGGACTGAATAATTATGGGTGTGTTAAACCAGAGCTGGATACTTGCCCTTTTAAATAAAGTAAGTGTTAAATTGCTGGTTAAATAATTGAATTATATAAATTTATTATTTTTTTATTAATTGATTGTTGAAGTTTAAATATAAAATGAGTGAATGTTTGTTCTATTGTATTGAGGACTTGAGAAAGCATAGGTGAACTACGTGAAAGCGCTTGTCTACATTAAATCATTATTTTTACAGTCCTGGTGGTCATCTGGAGTTTTTGTTTCATATTTTTGTTTATTTCCAAGAAGACCTTTGGGCTTTTGTTGGTATTCTTTGTTTCTGTTTGTTGATTTTATTCTGTACCAACTTAGCCACATGGCTGACAATGCATCTATAGAGCTTGACTATGTTCCGAGAGGTAATGATTTGCATTCTAAATGGGAGAGCATATCCTCACGATGAGAAAATCCATTACTGGCTATAAGCTTTGAAGGGAATCCTGGAGCTCGTGCACCGAATAAGATGGATTATTTCCAACAATTGTCCATGAAGGTAAAAGAATTAGAGAATGATTTATATAAGTATAAATGTCTCATTTGGTAAAGACAACATCTAGAAGCCTGTCTTCACTTTACTGTAATTCTGAGAGGGATGAGGGTTTTATGTATACTGACATATGGGTAAACCCATCTGGAATTACTCAAGCAGTGGCAGCAACTTAATCTAGAACTGAGTCGGAAATACATGAGGCTCATTATTGATTATTTTGATCCCATTGAACAAGACCTAAGCAATAATTTACAACAGCAGCATAATGACATTCTTGAGAATTATGAAGGTGAAGTTTACACCAGTGCATTAAACAATGTATATTTGAATGTCACTTTATATGAAAATAGACTCAGACAAATCAAACAGCGTAAATTACAACGGGATTTCACTGACTTCAGTTTAGGACATGTTTTCACCTGGCCACAGAATGCTACTAATCGTACTGAGTCAATTGAACAGAGAGTATCTGTAACAGAAAATATGGGGTCTAAAACAACAAATATACTAAGTGCAGTTTCTTCAATTACAGTTGCTAAGACACAGGAGATGTGTCAGCATAGTGACACTTTGCAACCAATGACGACACAGGCTGCTTTTGAAACTAGTATTTCTCCCTTGCCCAATCAGGAAGTGAATAATCAAGTGTTGCAAGGGGCCAGACCAAAGCAACTTGTTCCATTAACTTTGGACCTTTTTTTACCATTACCGGTAAAACAAAATCCGCAGCGGCAACAACCTTGTTCTATAAGTCGAGGAAGGTGTAAAAGGAAGTTTTCAGAGGAGAAACCAGTCCCAAACAGGAGAACAAGACAGTGAATAAACTGGTGATAAATTTGTCTGATTATAGTCTAAATGAAGAAGAGATTACCCTGTTGAATAAGGGTTTAACTTTTATACCTTCTACATGTATCCAAGAAAGTGAATTATTAACTGATTTGAGACTGTTTGGTCAGAACGTAGTCTTAAAGCTTTATTTTAAAAATGATAAAAAATGGCAAACAATGTGAAAGTGATAAGTTGTGTAAGAGAAGTTCTTTTACACTTGTTATATCTGCACATGTTGAGATGTTTATTAGAGCTTGTAAAAAGATATATGTGAAAGTTTTTCTAAAAATAATAGAAGTTATTTTTATAATTTAACCCCAAATGAAAAATGTGCTTTGCGTTCTTTACAAAATAATGAGAGGTTGAGTATAAGACCCGTAGACAAAGAAGGGGCTGTGGTCATCATGAATAAATGAGATTATATACAGTCTATGCATATGATGCTAGGAGAGGTCCATACTTCTATGCCCCTGACACAAATTCAGTACATGAATATTATTAAAAATATCAAAGATAACCTGTATGATCTACTTGTGTGTAGACAAATTGATGAAAGGTTATATTCCTATTTTAATATGGAATACCCTAGAATACCGTACATCAAAGGTCTACCTAAGGTACACAAGTCTCTTCAAAGACCACCTTTAAGACCTATTGTGGATGGAGATGGATGGGCCACTGAGCCTCTCTCCATTTATGTAGAGAGTAAGTTGGCACCAATAGTTAGTGAAATACCTACCATCCTAAAAGATACATCTCAGTTTTTGAAAGAGTTAAGAGAGTTCAATGAAAGTTCTGATTTGAGTAATTGTTATATGGTCACTTTAGATGTACAAAGTTTATTTACAGCATACCTAATCTATATGGCATAGAGGCCATAAGGGATGTGATGAATGACATGAGGCACAGCAATACTAATGAAAATATCCTGACTTGTGCACTGCTGGATTTGATTTTATCTAACAATGTATTTATGTATGAAAATACAATATATTTGCAACAATGGGGTGTCGCTATGGGCACCCCCTGTGCAAATTCATATTCAAATCTGGTGGTTTATTATTGGGAAAAGAAATATCTGTATAATAATGCATTTAGCACACATATAAGACTATACAGATGTTTTGTGTATGACATCTTCTTGCTGTGGGATGGAGGGCCTTCCCTCTTACTTGATTTTGTTAAATATTTAGAATCCACCACAGATTTTTTTAAGGTTCACAATAGCTTATTCATTAGAATCTATTGATTTCTTAGATGTTTCGATAAATAAAGACCAAGCAGGGGTTGTTAGTACTAGATTGTTTCAGAAATCCTGCTGGAAAAATAGCCTTTTGGACTATAATAGTATGCATCTGAGACATATTTTTTCCAAATATTATTAAAGGGCAATTAAATACAGTAAAAAATATATGTAACTACAGTTGCTGTTGCAGAAAATGAAATAGATTATCTACAACAATTGTTTACAGTAAGGGGTTATAAGACATCAACTTTCCATGGAGTTACGGATTAAATTTTCCAGAATAATAGGTGTGTTGGCTCTGGGCAGATAACATCTAAGGAAAGATTAAGCATTAAAAGGAATGAAGTTCGTTTTGTCACAACATTTGCTAGTTATAACAATAGAATGTGTGACATAATTAAGAAGAACTGGCATTTCCTAACTGGTGATAGAGAGACAATAAATATTATAGGAGAGACACCTAGTTTTACTTATAAAAATAATCATAACTTAAAACGACTGTTAAGTACTGACCGGAAGAAGATTCCATTACCCATACATAAACTAGGGACCTTTCTGTGTAAAAGTTGTAGAATGTGTGAACATATTTGCAAAACACAGGAATTCAAACCTCCAACCCTGTCCTTTATTTTTGAACCTAGATTTTATACTAGTTGCAACACCACTAATTTAGTTTATTTAGTGGAGTGTATGAGGTATAGAAGTTTTTATGTGGGTAAAACTCTGAAACTCTTGAGGGATAGAGTATATCAGCATATGTATGATGTTAAAAACAGGAACAAGCTAAATGCCTTAGCCAGGCATATAATGCACATAGTTTTGATTTCAGGGATTAACAAATGTTTTTCTTGACAAGAGGGGAGGCAATTACAATAATTATGTTGAACGCATTGAACTGAAATGGATTTAAAAATTACAGGCACATATATATATCCGGGACTGAATAATTATGTGTGTGTTAAACCAGAGCTGGATGTTCACCCTTTTAAATAAATTAAGTGTTAAATTGTTGGTTAAATAATTCAATTATATAATTTTATTATTGTTTTATTAATTGATTGTTGAAGTTTAAATATAAAATGAGTGAATGTTTGTTCTATTGTATTGAGGACTTGAGAAAGCGTAGGTAAACTACGTGAAAGTGCTTGTCTACATTAAATCATTATTTTTACAGTCCTGGTGGTCATCTGGAGTTTTTGTTTCATATTAGGTAGAATGAGATAATGACACTAGACTGTGATGAGTGTCCCAGATCAAATTTTTAGTAGGGGTGGGGGCGGGCAACTGGAAAGCCATCAAGTATAAGAACAAGACACCAATAGGGAGGGAGCATGGGAAACTATACTACAGCTTCTAGCTACACTATTGTAGGCAGAAAACACTACAGAAATGTTGATCACAGCAGAGAAACAGCAGTGAACCACTAAATTAAAGTTTTAAACAGATAAATGAGCAAGGAGACTCTAGAGAATACTTTTAACTACAAAGAAATCAGTTATATGATACACTCCTTGGCAGGAAATCAGAACAACCAGATGGCTAACAAATGGAGAAAATGTACCTAACAAATGGAGAACATTTCCAGTTAATACCTTTGACACAGTGAAACTAGCTAAAAAAGCTTAACAAACAGTGTGACAGTAAACAACTTATTTATCAGGCCCTGTAAGGCAGACAATTTTACTACAACCATACAGATTAGTTTAGAACAATAAAATACAGTACAATGTATGCAGCAGACAAAAAAGTGCTATAAATGGCTAGAATAAGCATTAACTAGTAAAAAAAAAAAAAAAAAAAAAAAACAGGATACTTATTGTTATATATCACAGATTAGAGTTGTGGTCAGTGCCCCTCCTCCATTCAGCTCAGTGTGTATAGAAAGAAATCCTCTCAAAGTTTGGGCTTAAATACCAGAAGGTACAACCTGAAGCAACTTAAAAAAAGCTCAAAATAACTAATGAGTGCTTACTACAAGCCCAAGACCAGCCAAACTCTACCAGCCAGCAGCCAATCAACAACAGAACTCTCACTAAAGTGAAGAAGGCTTCTGTTAAGCCAAGATGGCCTGGAACATGTGCTCAAAACAAACAAACACTGCAAACAAACAACCAGGCACAGAGACAACAAACCTGAACTGAGATGTGCTACAGTTGCTAGCTAACTATTTTAGGCAGAAAGCACTACATAAATGTTTATCACGGCAGAAGAACAGCAATAAGCCACTAAATGAAAATTTTAAACAGATAAAGGAGCAAGGATACTTTAGAGAATGCTTTTAACTGCAAAAAAATCAGTTATATGATACACTCCTTAGCAGGAAATCAGAACAAACAGATGCTTAACAAATGGAGAAAATTTCCAGTTAATACCTTTCACACAGTGAAACTAGCTAAAAAAATATTTGCAAACAGTGTAACATGGTCATCAAATTGGATCATATTCATAAATACAGACTGCTTCATAGTGATCAGCAGAGGCTTTTTCAGGGATAAAGTAATTTTACTCTCCTGTCATAGGAAACAAACAGTCTTCTTAAAGGAACATTTTTCATTGCTCTAAAAAGGGCATTTGACTCTGTTGACCACTGCCTTCTTACTATGCAGTTGTAGATGATTGTCTCTGGAGGTGGTCTTCTGAGACAACTCCATAACTTTCTTAATAACAGGTGCAAGACTACTAAACTTGGCAGTTCTTCAAAAGAGTATCTCAAGACTTAGTGCTGGACCTTGTCCATTCTTTCATGTTTATCTAATATGTCACAGTCACCCTCTGAAATTTGAATAAAACCATCTTTGCTAATGAATTCTTACTATTAAACTCTAATGAGTAGCTCCATAACATGACTTTAACAACATATGGGACTGGTTTTCCACCAAATTTCTGATCATAAATACAAACAAAACAAAGACCTTGTTGCTTGAGCACAAAAAACATCAGTGTCTGCTTCTTATTCTTAGTGACACAAATGGGCAGCTTATAAAATATGTGGAACACTCAAAATATGTAGGTACAAATGCTAGGAACACTGAGATGCATGCATATTTTTTTACAGTGTGTATCTAAAGCCCATTTCACCTGCCTAGCCCAATACAAAAAGGTCTGTTTCCACAATATCTTTCTGTTTCTTTTCTTTAAACTCTTTCAGTTAAAGAATTCTTTTGAGTAGAGGGTAGTGGTTCTATTTCTCTTACAGTATGGCTTATATGTCACAGACATTCCCAGAAATAATTATTTCTATGTGTATAATATATTAATATTAGTTCCCTTCACTGATGCATCTCAACAAATCCCCAAAAGCAGCCCAAGCTCCTGAATGCCATCATGGAAGTTTTATACAAGTTCAATTCTTGGTTTAGGGTTTGATTAGTGTACAAAGATGGGATGATAAAGTTATGTCTCTTAATTGTTAATAGTTTAGAGGATGAGTTACTTTTAAAATATAATAGTATAAGCCTTATAACTTTGAGCTTAGAACTAAGTTGGCATAATTTATTATAAATGTGTTTTGAGTGGTTAATATTTTTAGCAATTCTTCTGTCACACTGAGCCTGATTTGTTGAACTTTCAGAATGTTATTGTGATAAAAACATTTGGTTGGAAATAGTGTTTGTAAAATTAAAATTAAAAGCTTAGTGATTAATCTGGTTTTAAACATAAGTCATGTTTATTATTTACTTGTATGTTTTATGTAAAAAGAAGAAATAATGGCTCTTTAAATGATAATTAATGCAGGAAAGTAATGTGGTGTATATTATTTAATGGTTGTTTGGAGTATAGAATATTTTACTCCCTATGAAGACATATGCTGAAGGGCTAGGAAGGTAGTAAAGTATATTGCTTTCTCACAGCATATAGTTCATGTGTGTGAAGATTTGAAGTTTTCTTCAAAGACAGCTGTCACAGTATTTATATATAAATACATTAAAATACATTCACTTTTATGAAACTGGTTAAGCAGGAGAAGTGCTGTGAGATATATGAGATGATACGTGGAAATGCATCTACATGATGCCATAGTGTTAAAAAAGAATAATGCCTTGTAAAGGATTGGCTTTAAAAGACCTGTTAGCTTAATAATAACAAATACAATAGGACAAGTTGGTTCATTGAGTATGATAACTAGCATTATCAAAGGAGAATGTAACCTTTGCCACTGTGCAACAAATAATGTTGAGAATTATTTATTTATTTGACATTTGTTAACCAGGTTGGTCCGACTGGAATGCGGAGCCCTTTTTCAGTAGAGACCCGAGGAGAAAAGCTGCCCAGATAGATACATACAAAAACAACACATCATACATATTAACATACAAATGAATACATATAGGCAAAGAAAATACAACTTATAAATGAATATATTAGAGTACAACAGTAATAATGAGGTTTCAAACAGCGATGGTACATATTAAGTATATAAAATATAATATAAAAAAGTTAGGTTCCATCTAAGAATTGCCATCAGAGAGAAATACGTGGTTGGTAGAATATTATAAGGACTTAAAAAGAGTAGTTGTGGTAAAGGGAAAGAGCTGAGCAGGAAGTGGAAGGGGAGAGGGAGTAGCTTAGGTGGGAGTGGAAATAGGACAGGTCCAGGATTTAGGAAATAAGTCCTTTAGAAGTTTTTTGAAGTTGAGGAAGTTGATGCTTGTTTTTAGAGAAAAGGGAAGTTTGTTCCAGGCAGTGGCTATGCAGTGGTTGTATAGAAGCTTGCCAATACTTCTATTAGGTCTGTAGATGTCTAAGAGGTGTAGGGCTGTGCAGCGTAGGTTACACTTATGAGAGTAGGAAGTGATGAGATCTGCGAATACAAGACATTGGGAAGATTGATTTAAGAGAGAGTGTGTGAGGTGGAGTTGGGGAAGAAGGAGTTGGTTATGGAGTTCAAGACATTGAATGCTTTTTAAAGCTGTGCAGTGATGAGAGTTATAGGGAAGGTTGGCAGTGAATCTGGCTATTTTGTTCTAGGTGGTTTCAGGTTTAGCTAATAAAGTTTCTTGAATATTGGGTAGAATAAGGGCTGCTTAAAGTAAGGTTGGGAGAAGGAATGTCTGTGATAGAGAGTGTTTAGCATTATTAGTGAGGTATTTTTTAGGTCTGTATAAGAGACCAAGTTTTTGGTGGGTCTTTTTGATGGCTCACTGAATATGTATGTCAAATTTTAGTTGGTCATCTATGATTAAACAAATAAGATTAGTATGTGATTCTACAGAGATAAGTGTATTCTTAAGAGATGATATTGTGAAGGTATTTTTGTGTTGTAGTGATTTGGGGAGGAAGAGTAGAAGTTTTACTTTTTAGAATTGAGAAGTAGTTGATTATTGATCAACCATTTTTTGACTAATAGGAGGGAGTCTTGAGTAAGAGCAAGGAGGTGGGGAATGTTATCAGAACATAAGATAATAGTGGAGTCACCGGCGTATTGTATTAGTGAGGAGTTTGGGCAGGAAGTGTGTAGTTTATTTATAAAGATATTAAAAAGGAGAGGGCCAAGAATTGACCCTTGGGGAACACCTGTTTGGACTGGGAAGAAGGGGGAGAAGGAGGAAAGCCATTTGAAGGATTGGAACCTGTTGGAGAGGTAACTTGAGAACCATAGTATTGTAGAAGAGGAGAGTTAAGGGAAGAAACATTTGAAGGAAAGCGTCAGCACTGTAGGCCTGAGCAATCACATATACTCAGCTAAAGAGAAACTGTCATCTAGTGGTAACATTAAAAGGACAGGACAGCGGCTGTTCACTAAAATATTTACTGATAATCTATTTAATTGATCATGAACATAAAAACAGTGACTGAGCTTTGATGTGGTAATAGTTTAATAAAGGTGTTGCAGTGGTTGTAGTTCCTCACAGTACTTTGTGCAATCGTTTTCTATCAGCATTTTGTAAGTCTGTATTTTTCTGCCAGTTACTTGTTTCATTTTGTGTGGTGGCTAGCTGTGTTGAATTTCATAGAAATTGTTTTAATTTATCAGTTAAGAACTGACTTAGTGCTATTGTTATAGTATAGAAATAGGTGAGGATTTTGCAACCCCAGCATCTCATTTCTCTTAGCAGCAAAAAAGCAAACTCAAAATGTCAGCCTCTGTTGTGTTTAGAAGAGATGTGTAATATATATATATATATATATATATATATATATATATATATATATATATGTATATACATATATATATATATATATATATATATATATATATATATATATATATATATATAGAGTGCTATTCTAGATGATGATATGAGACCTGCTTTTCATTGTCCAGATATCAGATATCACTTTGCCTTTGTTGGTTTGTTTTCAAGATTCACCAATAATACATTGCAATCTATTAACTTATCAACTTACTAACTTATTAACTAGAACAACCCTTAATATAATACAGCAAAATAAAAATGAAACAATGAGTCCTCTTAGTGGCAGAGGGCTTTAAAAGCACTGCCGTTTAAGGTCTAATTCATATTGCCCACAATTATCAGTTCAACAATCGCATTCTAATGTACACATTTAGTCTGAGTACTGACATACCATTCGTAATCCTAAAATCACTCCTTCCATTTATTGTATTTTGTTCTGTCTGCAGGTACAAGAGGTGAAAAAAAAATAATTGCTGTCTTCCAGCCTACATATATTTTTCAGTTTGACATCAAATATAATCTATATTTTTCATAACAGCTGCATCGGAATACAGAGAGAGAGAGAGAGAGAGCATTTTAGTACAATATGTAGGACAATAGGTATGAAGGCAGATCGTGTTTTTAATGACACATTTGGAAAATTACTGAATGTTTCATTTTTAACATGACTTGACATCTGCAATGTTTGCTTAAATTACATGCTGTGCACCAGTACTATTGCATACTGAATCTATTTCTGTTCTTCTTCTATGCTTTAACCACTTTTCCTCTGAAATGTGTACTTGCTGCTGATGCTGAGTATTGGTTCTTCCTGACTTGAAAGCAGGGAATGATAAAGTAAGTATAGGCCTATATTCCTTGTAAATGCTACCTATCAGCACAGCAAAAAGATTCTACTCAGGATCTCTTGCGTGTAAGGGATATTTATTTTTCTCTTGGTAGCCTACCATTTTCTTCTGAGGCCCCCTCAGATTATGTTTAATCAACATCTAAAAATGTGTTTAAATGGCACCAAATCTTTAGTTATGAGTGATAATTATTTCTGTATAAGTGGTTTAAGGCACATTTTGTAGAAAGGAAACCATAGCAAATATTTTAGCATTGCAGTCAAATAGCACTGAGCTACACACATTTAGCTAAGCAGAAGTGTATGTAGGTGTTGACAAGGCCGCTGATGCTGTACATCACACTATACCCCACAGGAAACTTACAAAAAGTTAGAGCATATGTCATTTTGAGCTTATTTACCAGAGGCTGACAACTATGCTAAGGAAAAATCTGTCTTTGGTAAAAGTCATGCCACCTGAAAGGTACTGGATTCTTCACTAAGTGGGTTGTTCTTGTTTAGCGTATTTATCCAGGATATTAGATGAGACTAGAGAGTAAAATGAACTTATTTGTCAATTATAACAAGCTTTAGGCACTAGTTCCATGTGGTAGGACCAGTCTTCAGCAATTTCAACTGAGGCATATGGAGGAGGCGGATAGAGAAGTGTAAATACTGTACTTTTGTTGGGGAAGATCTAGGGAAAACGCATGCTAGAAAGGATGACCCCAGAGATAAACAGTAGGTAAACAGTAGGAAAAAGATGTAGGATTTATTTTCATCACTTGGATGACTCCTAGTGAGCAGTCATAAATGACACTGACTATGAACAACAGGAATGCAGTGCTGCACAGGTAGGGGATGAGTGAATCTCAGAGTCACTCATGCAACTGCATCCCACTTGTAGTTCTGTGGCATAGCCTTGTGTGATTAAGCTGGTAGACTGTCTAATGGACTGCACCATGAAAAAAAACTTAAGTGATTAAGATGCTCACAATGAGTGAGAGAAGAGAAAAGTCAACTGACAAAGAGTATATCAAATTTTCAGAGGACAAGTCAGTAACGTGGAATTGAAGACAAATAGTAGATACTGAAGTAAGCGCCACATAAAACATCAGAATGACACATGATTCAGACAGTAATTAAAAATATTACTCAGTGGTCTACCTTTTCAAATTGTGAAACCAAAACAGTTAAAAAGCAGAAAAACGGCAGCAGCGAAACCACAGCAACACTGTTTTTATTGCAGATAGAGGAAGCACTTTCATCGGTGTACTCCACCAACTTCATCAGACAAGTGACATCACATGTAGTTGCAGTTTAAATACTTTCAAACTGCCATATCACCAAATGTGTTGTAATTAACATACTGAGTGTTGACCAAAACCTATTGAAGCACAGTCTACTAACTGGAGCAGAAGACTGAATTTATCCCCCTTTATGACCCATGATAAAGCTCATTTTGGAGATTCGATGAGCTATACTTTGATGGGTTTTGGTTAATACTATGACTATCAACAAAAATTACATTCAGAATTTGCCAATATAATCACCACAGAGACGGAGGCAAAATCCTGGCATGTCCTATCATCTAGCATTGAGGAATAAAAATCATTGGAGCTTTTTAAGGCTACCTGGAATAAATGGAAGAGGGTGGGTGGAAGACAACAAGATGGACAACTACACAGAGTGTAGCTGCAACACTAGACCATGAGCCCTTTTCTGACTACATCTTTTCTTGTTTGTATATTTGTATAGTGATATTTATTAAGTTGCTGGGTGGCACAGTGGAAAGCATTGTCACCTCACAGCAAGAGGTTCCCTGGTTCAGGTCTTGTCTGGGGTGCCCTCTGTGTGGAGTCTGCATGTCCTCCCTGTGTTCGTGTGGGTTTCTTCAGGGTGCTTCAGTTTCCTACCACATTCCAAGACATGCGTTGGGTGGATTGGATACTCTAAATTAGACATAGCTGTGTGTGTGTGTGTGTGTGTGTGTGTGTGTGTATGAGTGTAGTATGGAAGAACAGCCCTGGCAGGGTTAGACACCCGGCAGTGTAAACCTTGACTTTAGATGATTGTCACTGTTAAAATGCCGCCCCATCCCCATGTGCAAAAATGGGAAAAATCTGTTGTGAATGGATGCAAGGATTTATTAAGTTACTATTATTCATTGCTATAGTGCTTCATAAATTGGTATAATAAAAAAGCAGATAAGCAACACAATTCCCAGTACTTGTGGTATCTGTGGTTTTCTAATGTGATGCAAGTAAATCTTATGATACATTCAACACTGACAAGTATTTGCCTTTGTTATTAAAACTTTTTCATCTATTGTATATTGTTACCCTGGATTGCTGTTTTATAATTAAGGTCTCTGTCTTTATATTCACTGAATCCAAGCTGCCAAAGTTTTGACAGTTATTCTAGCCCTAAGAAGTTCTGAGGTCATAGGATTTTTATCTGATGCTGTAAGAGACCATTATGCTGTGTTTGCCACATGGTCACAAACCAAAATGAGCCTATATAAATATATAAAATAGAGCTAGAAGTCTTAAAAAGCTGGGACAGGAGAGAGTTAACCATATCACATGAGACATTAGCTAGACATCATGGACTACTTCCTACCAAGGTTGAAGTACTTACCTATTTTGTTAACATTAATCATGGTAATCTTGTTTTTTTCTGATGTCCTGCAGGTTTATGCATTCCCCACTTCTCTGATTGTCTGACTCTTTATAAACATATTCCAAGGGATAATATATAGTCCAAATATTGGCAGACTAGGTCATTTACCTCATTTCACCAATACTGAGTTCTCTAGAATCACGATAAAAATGCTATCAAGCAATGTAAATGTAGTTATTTTTAATTCTTACAAAGTAATCATATGTCATTGGAAATGTACTTGAAAGGGATTAGATATCTATTACACTTTTGGTAATCACTCTACCCTCTTACCCTCTTCTGATGAACTAATAGTAACGGTGATGAGAGTTTTAAAAACTATTTCGACATTGCTTGAGGAAGAAATAAGTATAGACAGAGCACACAGGGTGTATCAGCCTGGGGCAATGTCAAATAGACTTTCCCAACTGGTGCTTGTAAAATTTCAGCCATGCAAACTCAAAGAACAAATGCTATCTTGCCTATTGTAAAGGGATAAGTATTGGAAATTGATCAGGGGCTAGTCTATGTAGACAATGATTATTCAGTACCCACAAATATGCAAAGAAATAAATTCTTACCAACAATTAAGAAGTGCAGATAGGCCAAGCTGCACTGTATACAGCTGTATCCAGCTACTTTGAAAGTCTTCTTTCTTAGAGGTGCTTAGACCTTTATGGAGGTAGATCATGTGACAGCTTCTCTACTACACTGAAGGAGGTGGGACATGGCCAGAGACAGTAGTAGAGCATGAAGGCTGAAGGCAAAACAGCAGGAAAGGAATGCAGGTGAAGCCCTTCCTTGTATTCCAGCAGAAAATGAAGGATATGCAGCAGCAGATTCGGATTATCTCACAGATGATGTGTGAGGCACTGCAGGTGACTTAACAGGGGGAATGATAAAAGGACCCAGAAAGATAGCCAATGAATTGATGTGTGATTTAATACCAGAGTAGGGGAGAAGAAAGTAAGTGACGACCAAAGTAAGACTGATATAAGATCATTAATCTAAAGAATGGCCTGTATACTAAACATGTGACACTTTGTTGTCATGGCATGGGTAGGATGGGAGGAGGAGTCAAATGGAAGGTCTATGGAGCAAAATGGTGTTTAATCATAAACCATGTTGCTGTGTTGAAGGGGAATACAGGGGTACACTTAAGAAAAGATATATAACTGCTAAGATGTGAAGTTTGCAATTAATTCTACTCATATGTGGACAGTTTAGGTATTATGACTGCTACTAGCTGGGGAACTAATTTTTTCCATGGTGGGCAGGAGGTACCATTAACATATCATGGGGGGAGATGTAAAGTAAACAATGGATCAGCCTAAACAACATAAACAAAAGGGAAGTGGAAGGAGATACATGCATGAAATTTGTCAGGTAGTTAATAGATAATATAGGGGCATTGAAAATAGATGGAAGGGAGGAAGGAAAGAGGAAGGCTATTGTCTATTGTGGATGCTTTTTTTTATTGGCTGGGGTGGGAGCAGCATTCATGCAGGTGCTAGGGAAGGTGAGGAGAGGATGGGACATCAACTTTCTGCCAATGAGGATAATTTTACTCTCAAGAAAGGAGGACAAGTGGATTGTTTTGTGTAAATAGGATCTTATTAAGATCTGTTTGAGGGGAGGGCTATGCCTAGTTCATTAGGAGAAAGGAGCAGGTAGAGGAAGTTTCAACAGGGGGCACAGTCACTTAAGGCACAACAGGAGAGTGGGGTTCAAACTCAAACAGAGGCAGATTGGAATGTTAGGAACTATATCAAAAGGGAAAGACAGTAAGGCAGGAAACATGGACCAGGAAAGAAGAAGACAAAAATAGAATAAATTCACTGGTGGAATGGCTAAATTAACTGTGCTTTCATGAAATGTAAATGGGTTGGTAAATCCAGACAAGCAAGAAAAAGTTTGAATAAGAGGGAGCTTAATGAGTTAATTAGGAGGGTGAAGGGGGAAGGCTATGCTGCACAATGTTGGGGGGGGGGCGAAAGGAAAAGAGGAACTGTTATGCATATTACAGGAGTGGGACCCATCAGGATAGAAGAAAGGGTAGATGCATGAGGCAGGTTTGTAATGATTTGAGGAGAATGGGCTGTAAGATGAATGACTATAGCAAATGTCTTTATTTCACTGGGAATAAAGGTTCAGCAACTGAGGAAGTACTAAGTGAAATACTAGACGTTCATCAGGGAATAACGGGGATTGGGACATGATATGTAGGAGAGAAGATACAAACTGACAATTTATTGTAAAGGAAGCCAGATTCTTGGAGAAATTTTATAGAATGTTTGGTTTGAGGGATGTGGGGTCTGCCAGAAACAAGGCAAGGAGTATACCTTTAATTCACTTAAACAGAAGAACTGGGCCAGGTTAGATAGATTTTATATATCTAGTGAGCATGTATGGGTAGTTAGGGAATTGGTCAGTCACTGAATATCATTGCTGGGTCATGCATCAGTTGTGTTGACACTAAAACAACAGGAGGTGAGCTCTACAGATAGACATTGAAGGTTCCCAATTCATCTTATTAAGTGGCGAGAGTTCCATTAATGGATCATGGAGTTAATGACACACATAATAGGGGAAAAACTAAATTGAGGAAGAGCAATAGAGCACAGATGGGACAGTTTGAAGAGGTCCTTTGCAGTTAGTGTCAGGGAGATGAAATGAAGGAAACTAGCTAATAACACTTGAAAATATAGAGAGAACCTACAGAGAATAAAAATGCTGCAATCCAAACAAGGGAACATGACGGGAGAGGAGTTAGAAGCATTGGGGAAGCACAGAAAGAATTAGATCAGTATTTATATGATATAGTAGAATATAGGAAGGCTACCATTAAGCAAAATGTTATAGAAATGACCTTTAAGGCAATGAGATATTTGGTGCAGTGGCTTAGAGAGCAAAAGGTGATGAGCCTCATTTCTAAAATAAGAGCTCAAAGGACAGGGAGGCTAGTAACTCATGTGAGCAATATATTGGTTGTAATGAAAAATTATCTGGCCAGGCTTTAAAAGGAGAAGGGGGAGGAAGAAAGATGGGAGTGTAAGCTGAGACAGTTGGTGTGAAATCTTGACATCCGCCAGCTTACAGTGAAAGAGAGGTAATGACAGGAGAAGTGGATAGCATTCGAAGAAGTTGCTGACACCATTCAGCATCTGACAAGGGTAAGTTGCCAGGTTTATATGGGATACCAACCGAAGTCTGGAAAAGGGGGGAGTGAGAGGTTAAAGTTAAGGTTCAGCTCTCTAAAGATCTTTTTGTTTTGAATTGGGATCTAGAAATTAAAACAGCTAGGAATAAAAGATTGTTGCTAGGACTCCTGATGATTGTGGGCAAAAAGATTATAACAAGAAGATGGAAGATTAATAACTAACAAATGGGAGAGGAGGATTATTACTAAGATAAAGGTGAAGTGGTAAGTGTGGCAGAATTTAAAAACGGCTGAGCAGAAATGAAAATGGCAGTATAATATGAGGGAGAGACATGGGAAGTAGTATGCTAGGGTTGTGTAAATACTAAATAGTTTTGAGGTGATGAGGAGAAAGGGCTTAGAACTTCAGGAAGGCAAATGGTTTATTACTGTGTTATGTTATATGTTTCTTTTTTTAGGACATAGAAGCTAGGAAAACAAACATACACACTACACTTAATGATCATCAACAAGAGCTAAGGGTAAAATACTAGGAAATGGGAGAGGGAGCAGAAGGCAGTGGAAAGCAGGACTGGGAAGTTTAAAAGAAGAGATAGCAATGTATAGGGAAAGGAGGGCTGAAGTTGGATGAAGTCTGTACAAATGGCTGATGCTGCTGTTGCTGTCAATAATTAAAGATGTAAGCCTTGCCTCTCAATTGCACTGTCTGTATAAAGTGGAGGGAAGTTATAATTATACATTCAGTCACCAAGGCAATAATATTATGTCCATGTATGCTTGGAGCATGAATAAAAATGTGACTGGTGTGGGGGAAGAGAAATGCACAATGAGAATGAGGTGATGCCATTGAGGAGGGTACATGAGTGGTATCAGTGAGACATATAAGGCAGTATTACTATGCAGAGATGGTAGCACATGATCTGCAGCATAGGTACACTGATGTTATGGTAGCAGAAATAGCAATTGCATAGAATAATGTAGGGGTTAACTAAGGACCAAACTTCTGAGGGTGTGAGGTGGGTGGGTAATTACGTCTTTAGATAACAAGAACCTGTAGGTTATACAGTAGTAATGGGATATATATTTCACATCCTCCTACAAATGCCACTGCTATAGTGACAATGGGTAGATGCCATCTTGTTGTTATGCTACTCTTACTTTTGCTGTGTGTGTGTGTGTGTGTGTGTGTGTGTGTGTGTGTGTGTGTGTGTGTGTGTGTGTGTGTGTGTGTGTGTGTGTGTGTGTACTTTCTTGCCATGCTTCATTTAACTTTTGCTTCTGCTTAACATACTCTTTTGTACCTGCCAGGAAAATTAATTATTTCCTTATGCTTAAGGATCACATAAATTAATTTAAACATTTATTAATATCTTACAGATATTTATTTTTATTGCACTGCTCTTCATTCTTTATATTATTCCAGTTTAGTTACATCTATCTGTATGTAATCATCTACTAGCTATTTATCTGTTTGTCTCTATATGTTTCTGTGTGTGCTCTCGTGTGTGTGTATGTGTATGCATGTACGTAGTTGCTTATTTGCCTTCCCAGGTTATGGTTGAAAAAAAGATCCAATGACTGTCTTACCACTCTGTTTGACAAATAAATAAATACATATCTGCTGTCAAAATATATGCTTATATAACTGTTTCTTGGGGCTGGTCTCTTGTTACTAAATTGTATGCATTAAGACACCAGGTATTCAATTAATGCGATATACCTGTTTCAAGTAACTTTTCCATTCTGTGCTAGCATTATAGTTTTCTGCAACAGCTATATTATGAATATGAACACATCTTTCATTCTCAAAAATAGAATCATGGAATAGGTGCAGAGGTCCATCTAGTAATCAAAACACCAGAGTAAAATTCCTATTTCAATATACTTCACATTGAAGATGTACCCATATTAGGTAACCAAAAACCTTAAAATAGGGCTTAAAAAGTAAAAAAAAAGACAATGATTGTAGTTAAGGGAACACTGATGAACAGTTACGTGTAACTCACAACTAGTCTTATATTTCGAAATATAAGTGTTGGCATCATAATTGTTTTCTTAGAAAGTTTAAAAACATGTAAAGGAAAGAGATCTAGCCTATATTCCCAGACAGGAATTTTACTGTGCTCTGGCATGACGACCCTTCACCCTTTCTTTTGTGGTAGCTTTTCTGAATAGGCTAATAGCAGCTCTTGGTATTGTTTTTCCCTAGGGTAACATAAAATGCTTCTAATTGGTGGAAATAGTGGCCATTGACTAGGCTGTGAATCAAGAAGCTGACACCAGAAAGTATAGCAGATGAAATATTCATAGGACCAATTATATGGTTTTCACACACTGACATAAGATTTGTTCTCTGTTTTGTAAACCATGTCTTATTATTTTTATAAGAAAATATTCTATACTTTGAAAGCTGCCTTTTTTAAATGTAGCCGCAATCTGTATATTTATGTGTCTCTACTAATAAAATAGAGGACATTTATTTGGACCTGTCCTGCTCTATGTTTTATTATTTTATGGATCCCCCCACTACAAGCTGTATTTCATTTGGTCATTTCTAACTTGTGAATTGCTATGTTTTATTCATGGTGGTTCATCAAACATGAAGACAGATATTTCAAGCTAAAAAGCAGGATGCTAATACTTTATTCTACAGATTGTCTGTGGCAGGTTATTGGTAGCATTGTATTCATTTTTGAGACATGGCATCCCTAATGTTACTGAATTAATGTAATTCATGAGATGGTGATCACCTCACAGCAAGATGTTCTTTAGTTTGGTTCTCAGCTGGGATGCCTTCTGTGTGGAGTGTGTATGTCCTTCTTGTGTTCATGTGGATATTCTCCAGGTATGCTGTTTTACTACCACACTCCATAAATATGGGTTTGGTATTCTGTAGTTGTACATGTTTGATATGAATGGAAGGCCTGGCAATCTACTTTCATCCCCCACCCCTTGCCCAGTAAACTCCATGGATGGTGGTTGCTGTTCATTGGGTCACAATAATAGTAAGCTGTGACTGATAAGTATGGATGGATGGAATTAATAAGGTATGCATGGTCTGGAACTAAAATATTATGAGAGAAAGGGAGAGAAGAATAGTTAGCAGGCAGAGGGGTCACATTAGCTTCATACCTATAGGTTACAAGTAAGCAGATAAAATACATTTGCTATTATTTAGATACTTCAAAGTTATCAAAAATCTCCTTTATATTACCAACTTTCAAAAAAGAGATATATAGAAGAAGAGCTCAATAAAAATATATTGTGATTCAGATAAGCTGACAAAGAACTGTCTGAAATAAAAAGAAGCATTGAAACTAATGCCTTATTTAACCATAAAAATATATCACAAGCTCGTTGTTTTGAATTGTCAGTTATACAGGGATTGTATGAAAATAAGAGAGGTGGGAACATAATTGCTAAACAGAGAATATCAAGAATATTTGGATAAATAAACTAACACCAGATTAAGGCTCTGGTTTGAATGGGTTTAATAGTATTCAGACTGTTCTGAAGTTGAGTTAGATGACATCAAGGTGACCAATGAATAACTGTGTTTGAGGTCATGTGGTTTTGAACATTATATAAACCAGCTGAAGGCTGTTTTCTGTTTTTAAACCTAAAGAAACATTGTTGCAAAACCTTATGAATAATGTTTTTTCCCATGGTGGTGATTTGAGATGGTCTGGAGTTTTGTTGGATCTATACTGACCAGGCACATTTTTACTTGCTGGAGCTTTCCTTTTGTTTGTTTGTTCAACTTTCATAACTACACAGGAAGCAAAGTGTTCATAATTTCTGCTATGCCAATATGCTTAAGTAGTGCACTATTTTGATCTACACATTTAGAGGATATATCGCCCTTTAGAGGACCACATCTGAAGGGCTAATTAAAGGTAGGTTAAGGCTTTTAACTTTTATTAATCTTGGAACCTGTCATTATTTTGTATGAGAAATTTAAATGCTCACCTCAGAAATGGTTTATTTGTAGTAAAACATCCAAGATGGCAGACAGAGTCGAAATACTCATCTCAGTGCTTTACTAACAATTTCCTGTTTTACTTGTTTGAATTCTCTGTTTAGTGGAACTATGGAAGAACTGTTGTTGGAGGTCATCACCAAATTGCAAAGCATATGGAAAAGTTTCATGTAACTGAATATGCCACTAGTTTCAAAGAGAAAGGATAAAAATTATTCAGAACTGCAAAAAGTTGTTTTTGTTGCAACTTATGAAAAGCCTAAGAAGATATCTAAGAAAACTGAAAATCTGGTGCTGAAGATGAATAAGAAAATATTGCAAATAAAACTTCACCTCATATTTCATCCTTATCAAGTGCAAGTAATGAGTATTGTAGTCTTGATGTATGTGGCTGTAGAAAATTGTTACTGAATTCAACTGAAATCAAAAATGAATTGCTGGTTATCAAAAGTAACTAATTAGAAATGTACTCTTTAATTTCTTATTTTTGAAGACTAGGAAATATATACAATGGGCAGGATTCACGAAGCCTCTGTGTAAGAGATACATGGCTTACATGGAGGCTGCAGTTAAACGGTGTGACGTCAGCATGTCATGCATATGCATGAGGGCATGCTGAATCACACCGAAGGCTAACACGGTCCGTGGAAGACAGTAGGGGGCGTGTCCGTAGGCTGAGCCCTGCAAGCGGACATGCCCCCAGAAGAGTAAAATTGCCCAAAGTAAACACCCACGACAGAGGCCATGGAAATGTGAATAAACACAACACATGCCCCCACAGACTATGAACATAAAATATATAAATGAACATCTTATATATATTTTTTTTTAAATGTAAAGATGTTTGCCCGTGAGTGCGCTCGTTTGCTGGCGTAGCTTAGCCACAGTTAGCAGTCAGTGGAAAAGGATATAAGAACGAAATATGCAAAGTAAGCCAAGAAGCAATAGTGTAGCGGTAGAGACGTTGGCTGAAGAGCAGGCATTCATGGTTCAAGCCCCCACAACACCAACTTTTATTTTTAGTAAAATAAGCACAAAACAAGTCCCTGACAAACATGTACACATATAAAATCATAGTTCATGTAAAATGTAATGAAATAGTCCATTTATTTTAAAGAAATGTGAGATAAAATAATAAAAAATGCCAGATGTTCCTATAGCCGAGCTACAGTTTAACAAGGTGAGTGCATCTTCCCGTAGGTGAGCAGTGGTTTAACAGGTGCAAAATGAGTGCCCAAAGGTGAGCAGTGGTTCAACATGTGCAAAATGAGTGCCCGTAGGTGAGCAGTGGTTTAACACGCTGAAACTGTGTGCCCCTAGCTGAGCTGAGTGTAATATGCGTGCTGATAGCCAAATTAGGCGTAAACCAGCCCACCCCATTTGCGCGGAGCTGCGCACCGTGCCAACAAGCTAACTGATGGGCAACGTTTAGCAAGCCATATCAAAACTGCCTTTACACAGACACACCCCTCAGCCTGTCTAGACAGTCATAAAAAATGGTTTGAACCCAGGACACTATGCACCATAGTCAAGGTACTGAACCACTAAGCCATGACAGCAGTACCTAGAAATGCAGTAATAGCAAATATATAGGAATGAATACAAAGTGGAGCATGACAAAGCAGGTTTTGTGAAGTTGATACAATTCCAAAATGGCCAATCACAGATATGTGCAGGAAAAACGGCATATATAAGCCCCATAGGTGGGAATACACAGCATAAACGATTGTAGAACTGACTTGCAGCCAGAATGACAGGAGTAGGTGAGGGTAGTTGCTTTCGAGCACAGAGGTGGGGTGTTGAGGAGTCCAGATACATGGTCTGGCTCCTAGTCCACAATCATGAGGCCCAACTCATGCAGGGCCAGGTCCTGTGGGGAGCATATAGGGCTGAGGCGTGGGACCAGTTGGCTCATGATCTCACCAGTGCCACAGGGATTCCAAGGACTGGTGAGCAGGTTCGTCACCACCATGCGGACCTGAAGAGATGGAAGCAGGACCAATTGAACCTTTGGATCCAGGAGGCCCGGCAAATGCCCAACACCCCACTACTGAGTAAGTTACATGTAATTATGTATGTAAGAAATTAAACTAGCTGATATTATGGAGATGTGTATTCTAATATTACTTCATTTATATTACAGCTGCAGGTGTCCGTTCTGCGAACCACAGAGCCTATGGCGATAGGCTGGTATGGTTGCACAACCAGGCAGGTCAGTAATCCTCTCCCAGTAACTGTAAAGAAATATAAAAGTATGACAGTTAGCAAAAGAGTGCAGTGTAGTCACTAAGTAATAGAATGTGCAAGTAACAAGTGTAAGAGTGTTTGCAAGTATTGCTTGATTACAAAAGTGTGTTGCAGTCTGTAATCCAAACAGAAAAATGAAAATGTTTGAAATAAAGTCTGAAATAAAGATGCCCCACCTGTAATATAATAGAGCAGCAGGCTGACAAGTACAGCTGCAGAAGATGAGCAAATCACATGTGTGAAATATACCCCTATTGAAATACTGAAACATGACAGAAGTGAGACTGCTGGAAAGGATTGTAATAACTACAGGTAAAACATGTCAATAAAGCCTAGAAGTAAGTAACATCCTGAATAATAAAATGAAAACAAGTGAGAGAGTGTGAGAAAGTGTTATGAATCCACCAATAAAGTAGTAATAACCCCTGAATAAAGTATACTGCAGTCAGTACAGAATGAAATGCATGTGAGAAGCAAAACCAAACAGTGAAATCTGTTCAAAGTGTTGCTGCAGCTGGAATGTGTATCCCAAAATCTGGATATGTTGCTCTCAGTCTGCAATATGCAGATAGTATGATTGTCTGACATACCAAACATCCACAATTGTCTATAGATATATAAAGCAAATGTAGCAGGATGATGTAGCTGAACAAAGCCAGATATGAATGTGTATGAAGAACAATAAAATGTATATTGATGTAGCAGTAACAGTCCTATCACCAAATTGAAGTAGTTATCATATAGGAAACTGTAGTTAGAACAGTAGTGTGTATATATGTGCAGCTATTAGAAATGTACAGCATATGTATTGGTATTCAAAGGTGTTAATATTATTTTCTTCACCCCACCCTATAACCACATATAATCCATTCCACGTGAAAATGGTATGTACAATCGCAATTAATACCCCTGGACATTTGTCCTGTTGGGTCAAAAATATTTGCATGTCCGTTGATGCATCTGCCCTGTTCATACATCCAAACCTGATGGCCTGTTGCCATCAATCAACCCTGCATGTTGTTGGACTGTGTATTGCTGTTCAAATTATGCATGTGTTATGCTCACTGTTCAATGGTGTGAATATCTGGGTGTTTGGTTAATGGGAATACTAATGCATGCTGTTACAACTAATTGTGAATGGTATTATATGTTACTAACCCAAACTGTCATGACATAATGCAAAACAAAGGACGACAGGGAAGGCGGGTTCCAGCGGACCCACCTCTCCCTCCTCAGCTGGCGAGTGCACCTGGCACTAGTGCCCAGTCTGGACACTCCTCCGGTGGCCCTGTGCCACCTGTGGGTGGAAGCACTGCAGGGGATGGGGCTTGTCCCCCCTCTGCAAGTGTGGCTGGAGGAGAACCACCACTCACCCTCCGTAGCATCTGGACTGTGGTGCGTAGGTAGATCCAGGACTCTGTTCTTGGGCCCCTACACCAGCTTGAGGCACAGGTGGTACAACTTACGGGCATGCCTGTTGCCCGGCCTACACAGCCCCCAGCACAGCCTCGTCCTGGGCAGTGAAGGAACAGTGGCAACTGCCCATGGGTAGGGATATCAGTTCCACTGTTGCCATCTGTGGGCTCATGGGCTCTGGATATCCAAACCTCCATCCCCGTCAATTGTGTAACCCCCCACACGTGTCATACACTGCCCCTGTATGAGTCTTGTTTGTTTTGTCTGTTGACCTACCCAACCTACCACCCCAGCTATACCGACTTCCTTCACCTGACATACCACTCTCACCTGAAAAAAAAAAAAAAAGGTCACTCTGTACCCACAAAAAAATTATGCCCCATATATAGCTGCCCATTCCACACACATCTGCTGGACATGGAAACTATCAATTACAATTGGCTGTACAACAAGTATTATTGTTGTCCTGGCACCTCTCTCAGGGGTGGAAGGTTTCAAATGTTACACCAAATTACATACATATGCACAGCTGTTGCTGATGAAGAAATGGGCAGCTATGGGCCTTACCTACATCCCTCCTGCAAATCCCAAGCTTGTTTCCCTACTGTCTTACCCTCTTTGTGACCCCTTTTTCACCACTTTCCTGTCTCCCCATTTTCATTTCTTTCAAAGAAAATAGCGCGGGTGTGCGCCAGAGTAAGCACTGTTAAGCAGTTGTAAGCGGGTGTGAGCGTGTGTACGTGAGCTCCGCGCAAACCAGCGCTAACCCGGTTACAACTGCTTAAAAGTGCCTTAGTCACTCTGATTGACAGGTCCTGTAGTCAGTTCAAAAGCAAAATAAAATCCCACTGTCAGTCCCGAACACAGGACCTTGAAACCAGCAGTCTGCATAACCTACCACTAAGCCATGACTCTTATACAAGAACATTGTGCTAAAATAAATATATCATGTAATAGTAGGAATGAATATAAAGGGAATATAGGATGTGTAGTACACAAAGCATGTCATGTAGAATTACTGTCAAAACTAGTGGATTTTCATAATAGTAGTGTGTGAACAGAAACAGCCATGCTATTTTGTAGCTAGTAGGTAATAATGTCAGTATATATAATATATGTATATTATATTTTTATATATATATATATATATATATATAAACAGGAGAGAGGAATGGAGAAATGTGAATCTACAACACAGCCTGAAATGAGAGAGATACTAACCTTTACACTCACAGAACAGTGTCCACAGCATACCAGCACGGTCCCCTTACAATCTGAAAGGGCAAATCTCACATACCCTTTTATAGCACTGTCCTGAAATCACAGTGAGAACTGCAATCAGTACACAACTGGCTGCATGCAATTAGCAAATGCTGGCTAACAATTGGTGCAGAGGCCATCACATGGACCTATGCAGATACCTACAAAAGCATCCTCTCTGCTGTCGCAGGTAACAGTAGCAAGCCGTGCCAGCAGCAGCATGGTAACAAAAACCAGCGCGACAAAACACAGGTAATGTAAAGTAGCAGGTTAAATAGTCTGCATACGTGAACCCTCCAAATGTGTCAGACGTCTGTATCTATAGGTATGTCCATGTGATATGTTGTGTGTACGTAGTTCCACCAAAAGGGGATGACTATACATTACATGTCAGTCAGTGTTAGGCCATGATCCTGGCAGCAGTTGTCTGTGCGTTGCCCTCATCAATGGCTGTAGTGACTGTTTTGAAAGGTCAGCCAGGTTCAAAAGGCAGGATCAGCCCATCACAAAGGCAAACTGGCTGGGAACAAGTGTCTGCAGGTACCCAATATTGCTGTATATGCGTCCCATACGGAATAATACCATAGCTTAGCAGACCAGGCCGGTTATGCTTATGATGCAGTAGTTCCCAGGGTCAGTAGAGGTGCCTCCTTAGTGGTGTGGGACCACTGTTGCTGTATGCCAGTGTTCAGGTACATATCCTGTAGTACGGCCAAGGTTAAATATCAGTCTTATATGCAGTTGTATGTCCTCTTGGAGTGCACATAGCACACATCCAGGGATACCATCAGGTCACAGTGATGCTTTGTGTTCTGCTTTTCTGAGGGCAGCCCTCACCTGGACATGTGAGATGATAGGGAGGTTACATTCAGCTGTGATAAGTATTTCTACTTGTGGGGGAGAAGGAGGGGGGATACGTGCACCGGACCTGTCTGCAAGAATGTTGCCAATAGCTGTGTGTTTGGTGAATGTTAAGTAGGCGTGTATTAACTCAGAGCATATCTGAGGCATTTGGTCCATATGTGTAACATAACTGAAGAAGGCCTTGGTTATCTATAGTGTTTGTGGCCATTTCCCTCCCAGAGTAGGCCATGGCCATTGTTATGAGAGACCTTAGCGTATTACCAGTGCTGACCACAGATGCCTTCCCTCAATGTGAATCTGCTCTGTCCTGCAGTAGCCTCCTGCTATTGTTATACAATATGCCTCTGGCTGGGGTCCACCGGACAGGATGCCTAACCTTTGTGCATAGGGTCTGGGTTAGAAATGTGTGTGCAAGTTCCATGCAGTCTGTGGGATGCCCGTGGTAAGCATTCGCAAAGGGGTCAGCAGTGTGGGTTGTGGCTTCCACTGGCCCAGTGGGCTGCATGGATACCATCTCAGTCCTAACACGTGAATAACTGTCTAATCACATACATATCAAAGTAGTCTACTGTGCTGGTGGTGGTGGTGGGATATGTATATCCAGGCAGAGTAACTTATGTCCACATCACACTAGTGGATGGCGTTCCACATACAGTACCTTGGTATGAACCCCCAGAGTGAGGTTGTGCATTGGACCTGTCGCAGTGTGCTGACCGATGGGGCATGCTACTATGTTGTATGTAATGTGGCAAGTATTGTTGCACAGGTGTTGGCTGAGCACTAATATCTGGCCATGTACTTGTGTATCCACCATGAGACACACACATGCAACATATGGGAGTAGTAGTATATCACTACACTTGAGTATCATGTATAGTATGTGTGCCATATATTGCTGACATAGTCTGCTGATATCCTGTTTGTGTTCTCTTCCAGGGAGATGGCGCGTCAGCGTAATCCCACCTACTCTGCAGCAGAAGATGAGGAGATACACCAGAGCCTGGTGTGGGAGTATGACATACTGTTTTCCCGCACCAGCCAGAATCAGCAGGAGAGGGCTGCACTGTGGCAAGACCTTGTCCGTAGGGTAAATGACATTGGCATGCATAATAGGACATATGAGCAGGTACGACATCACTGCAGTGATTTAATCAGAAATGTCCATCAGCGTGCATCAGATATCCACAGGCAACAGGTTGCCACAGGAGGTGGGGTGGCCACACATCCCCCCCTCACCAGACTGGAGGGGCTACTCCTAAGTGTTGTGGCTCCAGCCCCGGAACAGCAACAGCAATACACCTGCATCATGATGGAGGCTGGATCCACACAGCAGCACGACATGGAGCGTGCAGGTAATATGCCATATGTACACTTGACTGTTCTGTACACTGTTAGTTTATGCATGTGTAAGATGTGTCCGTGGTATGTAGCTGTCAACATAGTATGTAATTGTGCATGTGTGATATTGGCAATATCAGCAGCTGACGTGTGAAAGGCAACTGGTGTACTACTGCACTGTATCATATGCAGTATCAATGGCACAGTTGTGCCCACTGACATTAATCTCCTCATTTCTGCAGGTCCCTCCAGGGTTACAGCAAGGCAGGCCATCCATGCTGGTGAGTGTGTTTAACAATACCTATAATAGTCCTGATAATGCTAGTGATACTAGTGTAACTCAGTAGTGCTCTGTGTGTATACTGCAGGGTGTGCATGTGTGCAGGTGTGCCTGTGTCCATGTGTGCATGTGTGCATGTGTGCATGTGTGCATGTGTGCCGTGTCCATGTGTGCATGTGTGCATGTGTGCATGTGTGCCTGTGTCCATGTGTGCATGTGTGCATGTGTGCCTGTGTGCATGTGTGCATGTGTGCATGTGTGCCTGTGTGCATGTGTGCATGTGTCCATGTGTGCATGTGTGCATGTGTGCATGTGTCCACGTGTGCATGTGTGCCTGTGTCCATGTGTGCATGTGTGCATGTGTGCATGTGTCCACGTGTGCATGTGTGCATAAGTGCATCACTGGTAACATTGTGTGGACACTGTAAACTGTGTTTCCTGTCTTCCTCCCACAGGTTCTGGTGCTGCTCTGGTGTCCTGCAGCAGGGAACCTGAATCTGGTGCCACAGGTACTGGTAATGATGATATCTGTGTAATGGTACAGGAAGGTGTGTCAGGGTCCGCCATTGGTCAGCCAATTGACAGTACACAGCTGTCAACCCCATCATTGCGCACAGTCATCCTGCCAGTACATCCTTTGTCACCATTGTCCCTAGGTGATGGACAGGATACAGTGGGCATTGACCAGGGTAATGTGATATCTGTGGCACATGCTTCCCCACACAGCAGCCATGGGCAGGGTCCTGCGATGGTACCACACAGACAGTTGCCCATGGGTTCTCGTGGGAGCATCCATGGGTGTACTGCCTCTGGCAGACGTGCCCAAAGAGGTCTGTCAACCTCAGCTATGTTTCGGGCTGTCATGCAGGCACAGTCACGTATGGAAAGGTACACCAGACAGGGTCTGTCGGAGCTGAGAGCATATCGCACAGCCATGACTGACAGTATGCATGACATCGCGGATGCTATCCGCAATTTCACCAATGTCATAGACAGACATTGTGGGGACATATTACAGCAGTTCCACAACCAAATGTCCATGAGCCAGGGCAATGGTGGGTTGTTGCGGCGTCGACGTGGCCGTATGCCAGCAACAGCAGCAGCTGGCAGTCAGCGCAGATGACAACAGGCCCACGCATGCCCCCATAGTGCCAGCAGCAGCCCCAGCAATGCTGGATCTGTGCTGTCATCAGAACGCCCCAGGAGACCATGTGCACATGGCTCTGGACAGTCCCAACAGGGACCTGTGTCCAGTCAACACACTCCCGCTTCTGATGACAGTACCCAGTCTGGCTTAGTACTGGATACGGTCCATAGCACCCCTGCCAGGCACAGGTACCATGTCCGTGCCCACAGACACTGATCTGTATGACCTGCCAGGTGCAGTCTGTGGCTGTCCACAAACCCCTGTATATGGCAGCCATGAGGTGGAACTGTGGGTGTGCATACACACATGTGAAATGTTAACACCTAGGGCTAACACATGCACGCACACACTGCACCAACAGTGCCCCACCCTATACTGCTGTCCCTCACCAACACACATACACACACATATGTCAATTGGTGGTATCAGTGGCAGACTCAGGCATACTAATTCACACCCTGTGCATATGATGAAATTGTGCCACCTCCTGCAATCTCCAACATCAGTGCTGGAACAGGTAAACACGTTGCTGATGCACAGGGTGACTACATAGAAGTGTATTAGTAGTATCATGTTGGTAACAGTACAGTGTGCTGATATGACTGTGTGTATATCCCAGTATGCCTGATGCAGTAACCGTATGACTGTCCTGAATTGTTATCTGCACCCATAGTACGTACCAAAGTGTAACAGCTGCACATAATTGCATACCAGTGGTAAGGATGTCAACAGATAGCCACATACATGGGTAGCACAGGGGGGAAGCTAATGCAAGTAGTGATATGCAATGATGGACATGTACAGTAATGGTGGCAAGTTGCCCACAATGAGTATGCAATGTGGATGTTTGTGCATGTTGATATGTGTGCAGTACCAATGTAATCCAAATCACAACTAACTATGACATAATATCAGTTCTACCATGGGCATCTGCGCTGTGTATTCCTGGGTACATGTTGATAGTGCCTACATATTTGCACTGTTACCTACTGTTAGTGTTACCCCTTCTTTGTTGTACAATGGACTACTTCCAGCCCTGCTTACTGTAGCTTTGTTTGCATGCATGTTCGCTTGGGGTTCCCTGGAACACTGCTTCCACCTGCAATGCAGAGTTACAGTGCTTCTGTGGACTCCTAGTGACATCAGCATAGCGTTTATACGTATGTCAAGTTTACACATGACAGAACGTCACTGTCTGTCCTGTTCACATGTACGTTGCCTGTGACACATTGCACATGTCTTACCTGGCATTTACCCACGTGTGCAGTCATATATGCCAGTGCTATGAAACAGTAGCAGTACACCCACACATACACACCTTCAGTATGTTGTTCCCCATTGGCTCTATGTGTTGGTACTCACCATGGCAATCACAATACTAGGGTAGCATGTGCAAAGGTAACCTGTGAATCACCTCTATGGTCCAGTTGTGGTTTATGTGAGTCATGTGGCAATGTCACAGCTGCCACATGTATGCAGTCAACCATCACCCTTGGCCAGGAATGTACAACACATGTGTGGGATGCCACCACATAGCCAATCTGGGGACTGAGCACTCTGAACCCAGTAATGCCATACCCTGTCAGGTGGCATGTCATACTACAGTGACTACAATACCAGTCAGACATAGACACGCACTGACAGCAAGCTGAACACACTGGGACATACGTGGGGACTCAGAATAGCATCCTGCCTTAGCATCACACACCTCCGCAGCTGGCACACAGGCATATGTTACATCGGAACAGAGCACATGCCACACATGGCACACACATCCCGTGTGCCACACACTTACAGCCTGTAGGGCTACACAACACACCTGCTACAGATGTGTCAGGTAAATCTCTTGGCCACTGCAGTGGGGTCCCACTCAACAGGCTGTACATGTTGAAGGTCACAGTGATATGCCCCTGGGGCACTATGGTCCACCACAAAACACATGCATACAGGTCAGTCAGAGGCATGGACACATATGACTCAGTCATTGACCATGCCACTATGGATGACCTGAGACATACCTCCCTGGACTACATGATAGGGAACATAGAAGGGATCTCTCAGCATGTGGCATGGGCCAGTATGAGCCTGATCTTGGTTGCCATCATACCCTCACCAGGTATGCTACCACTATATGTAGGAAGGGTGTTCTATGTCTACATTCTGCTCAGTCTCCAATGTCATTCATAGGGTATCCACTGGCTGTCAACGTGTGCTTACATGCTAGGGAAGCCACAATGATGTGCGAGGGGCAGCTTGCACATGACACCCATGGCCCAATGTATATTGGCGAAGCCCCTTGATACACACATACTGCCTTATGCTGCAGGACATGGATTACATAGCCACCTCTGCGGTTTCACACAGGATAGGACACTAACAGTCATGCTTCACAACACCAGCAGTGTACATCGCAAGATGCATGCACTGGACACTGTCCTCAGCACTGTGAACTGCAATGTCTGTGCAGTACCAGAGTCCTGATTCATGGCTCACAGGTGCAACCCATCACTGCCAGGTTATACCTCATACCATGCCTGTCATCCCCTACACATGTAACACTGGACAGGGGGGTGGTATCCCAAGGCACCACAGATACACACACCTCCAGGTTGTTGGCACAGCACAAAGCATCAGGGCCTATTCATGTGCAGCTAACAGTATGTCAGACTGCCGTCTGGTTCATAGCCTGGCACACACAACCCTCCCATACACAGGAAATCCACCTATCCTCCATAACAACACTGGCAATATGCAAGTTTCAAGAACTGTCTTTATATGGCTGGACTGCATCCAGCCAAACATTTTGCATGAGCATTACTGTAGCTACAACACACTAGTTGAAGGGTTCCCAGCATGTGGTCACTGAATTGCAGTGGAATGACATGTTACCACTCCCACAACAGGTGGGAACATGCAGCACCTGTACATCGACTACATGTAGACTATATGGCCCAGACCAGATGTGTATCCCCTGCTGTAGGTATTTTACCATATACACCCACACTGTATAGACACATACCGCGTGCGGCCCCTGCACAGTAAGACACAGTCATATTGTTATGCATTGCAAATACCATTTATCCACTAGAGGCATGTGTCAGACATGGTAGCTACTGCAGGTCACAGGTATTTATGTGTATGTGTCACACACATACATCATGTGTGCATTGCCATTGCTGGTTTAGGCAATGGCATGCATTGTTATGCACAAAGACCCACACAAGGTCATAATGTGTGACACAACCACACGTGGCAGTTGTGGGTTACCAAAACATAGCTATCTGTACTCTGACAATGGTAATAGACCCAGTAGCAGAGCGCACTATTGGCATTACTGGCCAACTAGCCCTGTTTGGCTGTGCTAATAGTGTGGTGACATCCCCTGTGTTTACTGGGGGAATATGCAGCATCTGGTGTATTGTAGTATTTGCCAAAAGGATCTGTTCTCTCACACTTGCATTTACACACACCCTACTACCCCCACACACACACACTTGCCATTTGCAGGATTCATACCTCCACCTAACTAAGTCACGACATGTGAGAGAGACACATTAGCAAAACGCACTATTCGGATTACTAGGAGGTTCCTCTTCTCTGGCTGTACTTATAGGGTGCTGACATCATCAGTGTTTTGAAAGGGTAATGTGCATCAGGTAGTGTGATCTCCTGATTGCCAAAACTAACATGTTTTTCATATAGAATTGCACACACACAAACTCCCCACATCCAAACACACACACTTGCCATTTGCAGGTTTCAAACCCCTACCTAACTATGTTATGACACTTGAGAGTGAAGCTGTAGCAGACTGTGCTATTCGGATTACTGGTAGGTGTCTCTTCTCCAGCTGTATGTATAGGGTGCTGACATCATCACTGTTTGGAAAGGGTAATGTGCATCATGTAGTGTGATCTCCTGATTGCAAAAAAGCACATGTTTTTCATACAGAATTGCACACACACAAACTTCCCACATCCAAACACACACACTTGCCATTTGCAGGTTTTAAACTCATACCTAACTATATTATGACACTTGAGAGAGACGCAATAGCAGAATGCGCTATTCGGACTACTGGTAGGTGTCTCTTCTCCAGCTGTATGTATAGGGTGCTGACATCATCACTGTTTGGAAAGGGTAATGTGCATCATGTAGTGTGATCTCCTGATTGCAAAAAAGCACATGTTTTTCATACAGAATTGCACACACACAAACTCTCCACATCCAAACACACACACTTGCAGGTTTCAAACTCCTACCTAACTATATTATGACACTTGAGAGATGCATTAGCAGAGTGCACTATTCGAATTACTGGGAGGTTTCACTTCTCCTGCTGTACTTATAGGGTGCTGACATCATCAGTGCTGAGATAGGGGAATGTGCATCCTGTAGAGTGCTTTCACAGTTGCCAAAACGGACATCTCCCTCACACAGACTTGCACACACACTAACCCCCCTCCACACACACTGGGCAGTTGCAGGATTCAAACCCCTACCTAACTATGTTATGACACTCGTGACAGACACATTAGCAGAGTGCACTATTTGAATTACTGGGAGGTTTTCCCTTCTCCTGCTGTACTTATAGGGTGCTGCCATCATCAGTGCTGAGATAGGGGAATGTGCATCCTGTAGAGTGATTTCACAGTTGCCAAAAGGGACATCTCCCTCACACAGACTTGCACACACACTAACCCCCCTCCACACACACTGGGCAGTTGCTGGATTCAAACCCCTACCTAACCAAGTTATGACACTCGTGACAGACGCATTAGCGGAGAACACTATTCGAATTACTGGGAGGTTTCCCTTCTCCTGCTGTACTTACAGGGTGCTGACATCATCCGTGCTGAGATAGGGGAATGTGCATCCTGTAGAGTACTTTCACAGTTGCCAAAAGGGACATCTTACTCACACAGACTTGCACACACACACACACACACACACACACACACACACACACACACACACAATGAGCAATTGCATGGTTCGAACTCCTACCTACCTATATTATGACACTTGAGGGAGATGCATTAGCAGAGCGCGCTAACCGAATTACTGGACATCTGGTCTGCACCTGCAGTATTTATAGGGTGCTGACATCTTTATTTCTACAGAGTTATGTACATCTAGTACTACCTGTCAGGTGGGGGATAGCATATATATGCATTTGCAGCCACCTACGTCAGGGTCAGATATGCACATCGCACTGGCAGGTTATGTTCTATACCATGCTTCGTGACCACGGGACCTGTAACACATAACACAACCAGCCCAGAACACCACACCCGCATCCAGGACACACACTTAGCTTCCCTGGGAACAGTGCCGGGATATGCAGGTGTTCACATACACCATTCCAGTTGTTGACATCAGGTACAGGCATATTGTGTGTGAGAACTACTCAGGCCTCTACCACTTTACCCTACAGCCACTACAATTTGTGGGTCCATGTGCTATGGCAGAACCACACACCACAGCCACATGGGGGAATACATATTGCACCTTTCCATCTGCAACATGGGTACTCACTATTCCACACCAGAGGTAGACCACCATTGTTGATACCTGACCATACCCACCTTTCCCTGGACATCCATATCCCATCCCCACCCCCAGGCAAGGTTGTCACTGCACACAAACTGTATTTAGCACAAGCAGACTCTACACTTGTGAAGACTGGGGTGGCCGACTTCAAAGGACCCATGCTGGAGGACTATACTGGCCACTCAGCATAATCCTTGACAATTGCATTCTATGAGCATGTGTACGGTTTGCATTGATCATGCTATCCCACATATACCCATGACTGCTCCACAACAAGACACCTGTCAGGTGTACACCAGCCATATATGAGCCGTCCAACAGACAGAGTGAGCTAATACATTGCAGAGCTCTAGCCCACACAGGGAGGACATCTGTGAACAGTTCCGGCATGACACTTCATTCCCGCATAATCATCACAACACAGTGTTGACAGTGGAATTGTCCAGACAATGCAGATAGGGCTCCCCTCAGTCTGTTATTGACAGCCACTTACTGTTAGGGATCCTCAGCAACCCTCTTCCAGCACACACCAACAACATGGCTGTGGCTTAGCACATTCAAACCCTGGGATCTCCACTGTGCCCCTGCTTGACAGAGGCACAGCTCACTAGCCTCACACGTTGCCTTATGTGACCTACTTTACAGTGGCACAGTAGCCTACTGTACTGGGGATGCAGATGCCAAGCACATTCTGGCTGAGCTGTCATTCCCTAGGGCAACAAGCCTAGTATTGACCTCTACACCCATATGTTCAATTGTCAGATGCACAATATTTGTTGTGCTGTTCTACTGTTTGCAGGTCTTTATTGCCATAGCATTCCCTGTTCCTATGACCAACTTGTGTATCTGTGGAAGATGTTTGCATATGATGGCGATCCACTATATCACTTATGTCTCTGTAGTCATTTACTGTGTGCACTGGGCAGATTGCTGTGTTGTGGTTGGTTCCTGGAATGACACGTACAAATACCAGATATGTGTGGCCAACTGCTAAACGGAGATATGGCCTAAATGTGTGAGCATGCCCAGTTCAGCCTTTCCATGGCATGTTGTCTGACATATGCCTCATTTATCAAAGTGTGCAAGCATGCCCAGTGTGAGCTTTCCATATGTTGCACTCAGAAGTCCACCACATATTTGGGTGTGTGTGAACTTCAACAATATCTCACGTTTATGGTTGTGTGTTGGGTGTCATGTTGTGTACTAACTGGCCAACTGCTTCGTGTCTGCCACAACAGGGATTATACTGTGCCTGCAGGGATTGCATGGGATACTTTGCAGACAGTTGTCAACATACTTTCATAATGACCTAACACTGTAGTACCGTATAGTGTACTGGTTCAGTACTTTCACTGTGGTGGACAGTATCCTGGGCTTTAGTCCTATCACTGCTTGACATCTTCATAGTGTGCACAACAGACTGTGTAGCGGTCAGTTATGCACATATGACCATGTTGCATTATGTTCAGATATGGACTACCTACACCAGGCTCGTCCAACATTGGTAGTGTATTCCACAACATAGGTGGACATTGGCAAACACTAGCAATGTTCCCTAGGCCATTTCTAATGCTAGTCACAGGGTGTGTTTGTCCTTTGACACACATTGTAACTTGAGTTTGCCATGACATATGTCATGGTTGGTATACTGTGCCTCTGTTTACCTCTGACATAACAGTGATACCCAGGCTTAACCTACCATCTCCCATCCACTCATCGGGATTCCTCTTGAGGAGTGCCGATAGGTGACTCTCTGGCTAACCTGTACCGGGTGTCTACTCAAGAGTGGGGTGCCTTCTGTGTTATGGATCATTCGGTACAGCTTGTCCTATGTATGTCAGTGCTGGGGTTCAGGTCTCTCATGTGCATAGCTCACTGCCATTCAGATTGTACAAGGTGCAGCATGTTCATTGATTCCAGGTTGGACATGGCTTCATACATCAGGCACAGCTTGCCTGTAGCTGGGCAGTATGGCAGTGTGTGGGGCTGCAGTTTGTTTACTCAGGCAACACATGGCATCTGTTCATGCTCTTTGCTACTCCTGGTGGGGTACTGTTGTGGACTTTACAGTTGATGGAGGTGTCTGCTGAGGTATATCCCACAGGGGCTATTGTAGTCAATTGTGATGCTGATGAAGGATGACTGCAGAGCCACAGTGACCTCCCCTTATGTACATCTGACAACCTTCATGATTGGGTGGGTATATGGTATGTTTCTGCGAACACTACAGCCACATGTTTGTCCAGTGCAGGATATCTATCACCTTGTGTCCCCAGGTCTCTCATTACATGTTAGGTACGTAATGGGTTAACACCTGTGTGGTAATTTGTGGGCACTTACTGTATATCCACGGTGGTTGTCTATCCACAGTTCTGCAATTAGCTTGCTGACATGGCTATGGCTCCAGATGTCTGTTTGTAGGTGGCCCTTTTGTGGGTTGCTTGTGTCAGCTGGGGGTCGGATATGGTGGGCTGTTTGTACTCCTCTGCATACATGTTCAGTCACAGTCCTTCCATGTTGGCCTATACCTATGGGACATATATACAGAACGGGGTGGGGGGGCAAGGACCAAGTCTTGTGGGATGCCACTCATATCTGCTTTGTAGTCTGACATAGATGCAGCATGTCTGACCATGTCAGTTCTGTTCTCGGTCTGGTTTGCAACCCCTCTACTGACATAGGGGTATATATTTAAGCTGGTGAACATATCCATACTGAACTCATAGGGTATTGTCTAGAAGTATATGGACGGTCCAGGTACGCTGTGTGGACCACATTGCCCTCATCAATGACCTTAATAACTGCTTCAAATGCGTCAAACATGTTTAGGGGCAGGATCTGCAGTTACGACAGCCACACTGTGTAGGGTCCAGTATCAGTAGGTCCATGATAGCTTTATGTCTGTGGTACATACTGATCCTTTCCATAGCTGTGCAGACCAAGCTTGTCAGGATCCTGGGGTGGTAGTTTGCAGTATCCATTCAGGCAACACCTTTGTTGTGCAGGACCACTGTTGTTGTACACTGCTCTTTGGGTACATATCCTGTGGTAAGGCTGACATTGGGCAGTAGTGTGATTTGGCATTCCATTATTCTTGGAGTCCATGTTGGCCTCAACCCAGGACACCATCACATACCTTTGCTGCTGTGTGTTTTGCTTTGCAGATGATGGCTGTTACCTCAGCATCTGCAATGTCAGGGGACCAGCAGTCTGCTGGGATAAATATTTTGCATTCTGGGGGTGGGGGGGTTGCACTGCACCTGTCAGGTCGTATGTTAGCAATATGTGTGTGTGTTTGGTATGTTGTTTGTAATATCTGTGTGATTCGGAGCATACCTGTGGATTCCCAACATGGTTCCTACCATCAGTTAAGTAAGCCTTGTGATTATCCTTAGTGTCCTGTACAATTTGTATCTTCATAGGTTCATGGGTTCATACTAGACTATCCACCCTAGGGCATTAGTAAGCCAAGCCAGAGTGTGTGTGTCTTTCGCCACCCCTTGCTATGTGACTATTATGGCCATTTATGATTTTCTTTACTGTGCCTCTGTCTGGTCGTGACACAGTGAAGACCCCCAGTATACATGTACGATCATCCATCCACTTGGCAATATTCCTGTTAAGGGGTGTCAGTGAGGGGCTCTGCCTAACATGGATTGGGATCCTGTTTCTGGGTGTGAGGAGCCTCTGGGTTATGTATCTGTCCCTCCAGCACATCCTATTTCATTATGTGTTGAGGCTGACATCTGTCACTGTCACAGCTCCAATGGCTTTGATTTCCTGTGGTGGAGCATGTCCATTACTCCTGTGTTGGACATGGCCTTGTACAACAGACATACAATGCCTCTGTGTAGGCAGTCTGTGACTGCATTCATCTGGGGTGTCTACAGCCAGGCAGCATATGACATATATTTGACACCCTTTATCCTCTTGGTGGAGTACCTTTGAGGTCTTCCGAACCGCTGCAGGTGTCACTTACGGTACATCTCATATGAGTCATTGTACTAGATTATGGGTGTGATAAGGGAACAGTACAGGGGCACAGTGACCTCTGTTGATGTAGATGTGAATCCTTTCATGATACGGTGTCCAATATCGACAATCTTCCTAGCCACTTTGGCATTGTGTGTGTCACATGACAGATTACTGTCGACTTGTGTCCCTAGGTCCCTGATTACTCCTTGCATACATAATGGTTTACCACCTATGTGGTAATTTGTGAGTACCTTGTCTGGTATTTGGTGGGACATTCATACTGTCCAGTGTCTTCAGGATGTCTGGGTGGAGTTCTTGTGTGTGAGAGTGTGGTCTGTCCCATGCTACAGACTGTACAGCAGTTTTGACTACACTTAGGTGCACATGGGTGGTCTCCGCTGCTTTGTGCATTGTCAGTTACCTGGCTGTATGGGTGTCTGTGCTGCATATGGATACACCCCCTCCTTTGATGTTTTGGTCCAGGTGTTGGGGCCATAATGCATGATATGTGGTATAACCTGGTAGTGCTGGTGTGCTATCACTAGGCTTGCAGCAGGCTTCTGTCACTGCACAGACATCGATGTTCTCCATACTGGAAAGTGCCTCAGGGGCATGCATATTGCAGTTTACACATCTGGCATTGGTCAGCATTACCCTTATGTTTCTTACCACTTATGTTTTCTAGGGTGGTGGGTAGTCTTTTTGGCCTTGCCTACATACGGCTCTATGGAGGTGGCAAAGGCCTTTTCCAGTATCCAGACGCACAGGGGTAACAGGTGCAAGCCATCCCTGGAACAGCAGCATGGCTTGTCATGCATGACATCTCAAGCAGACAGACATTAGACCCTCTTGGACTGACAGCTGTAACTGTGCCACCTGTTAAAGATGATCATTCTGTGTTTGTACTGTGGCATCATTCTTGGTGAGGGTTGGATGCTGCACACGGCCAGTGTCATACCGCACTGGGGTACATACTCAGAGAGCTCATCCATGTCTCTTTTCATGTAGTCCAGGGAGGTACATCTCAGGTCATTCACACCAGCATGGACATTGAGTGCATCATATTTCTGCTTGCTTTGGGGTGACCTGTGTACTTGTGTTATGTGGCATATTGTGGCAGCCTACAGGCAGCTTACTGTACCCTTTCCCTTGTTCAGTCTGGTGAGTGGGACAGCAGTGTGTCTGCCTATACAGACACCTATTACAACTGTATCAGGCATGTTGTTTCTCCTTCTGGCCTGTGACTGTTTGGCACACCAGCTTTGTGTACTATGTGTTGCATGTGCTATGTTTGGAGGTTGTGGTTGCTTGGGATCTGCTTTGGAGGCTTCTGTTGGTGTGGTGTGTTTGTAATTAGGACCTCTGGGAATATCTTTCTGTGTTTATGTGTTTGGTTTACAGTTGTGGTAGGTCTATGTGGGACTGGGTTTGTGGTGTATGTGGTTACCTTCTCCTCCTGACTAGTTTTGACAGTACTGAGTTGGGGGAGCTCAGCCTCCGGTTTGGATACATGGTTGCATCTATCACATATATTTGTATTTATTGGGGGGAGCTGTGGTTGTCTGTGTACTTGGGACAGGTGTCACATTGCCTCTGGATTCACAGATTCTACTTGTTGTGGCTGGCCTTAGTGGATTGTATGTGTGGACATATGTTATTGCCATACTACTGATCAGTGATTACTTCCCTTTTTATGTTTGCTCTATCATGTGGTAGCTTCCTCATTCTCTTGCATGGTTTGGTAATGGCTGGAGTCCAGCATGCCAGATGCCTGCGTGTATGGCATTGTGTCTTGTTGTTATTTGTGATTGCATACTCCAAGCATTCCTGGCTGTGTTCATGGAATGCCTGTATAACATGTTCTGTGGTGTGTCCCATATCCTGCACTTGCACAGGGCCTTTCGTGGATTCCACAACGGTTTGGAGGGGTGCAACCTATACTTTACACATGTTTTTCACTGTAGTATTCTGGCCAGGAACTGGGGTCGGGATGTGTATATCCAGTGTGATTACTCTATGGTCTGTTCTTACCAGTGAGGGATACACTTCTCATCTTGCCATCCAGTACACATGTTGCTGATTATCACATCCAGTATGCTTACCTCTCTTGTGGGAGTGGTACGTTGTTCCTGGGTATTTTGGTTTATGGATTCTGGGAACTTTTCTCCGACTGTGTTGGTGCTAGTATAATGCTCCCGGTGTATGTCTGGGTATTTTCAGTCAAGCATTATAATGTGGTTTGGGGGGCTTGATATATTCATGTATTCCAACATAGGCCAGGTGCAGTTCCTGGTATTAGGACAGTAGTCTGCAGCAGGCTATATACTGGTAGGCAGTTTTAGCCATTGGTATTTGACCATGGCTAATCCATGCTGCTTCTTGTTGTGGTACCAACATGGGGGTGTGGTTATCCTTGACATTTATTGCTAGTCACCCTCCTTTTGTAGCTTGTTCCATGTTTTGTGGCTGTACAGCACAGTATGAGGTGTGACCTGGTAGTGTTAGGGTGCTGATGTGAGCCTTGACCCAGTTTTCTATTACAGGACTGATATCTACATTCTCCATACTGTGTGCGTTTACACTGCACACATCTTACTGTTTAGACTTCTGGCATTGGGTAGCATTACATCTAGGTTCCTATCCCTTGTGGTACCTATGAAGGTGGGTTTGTGTTTTGAGACCTACCTATTCAGGGCATGCTGTGGGTACTGCCGGCCTTTGCCAGTATCCATGGGGCCTGGACTGATAGTTGCACGCCACCCCTAGCAGGTGGTGCATCATGTCATGCTCCGGATGTCTTCCCAGGCTGGAACACATTGGCTCCCCTTTGACTAACTGCATTACTTCAGCCAGTTATTGCTATTTATCATCCCATCGTCATTTTGTCGCTTCATGCTTGGTGAGGGTGGATGTTAGTCAGGGTCCTCAGGTGTGCATATAGTACATGGTGTTACATTACTTAACACATGGCATTCATGCCTCAGGTGGTGCTGCAGGGCTGCCTCTGTCAGATGCATATTACACTCCCTGTACATGTTTGTGAGCAGGTCATGTCATTTTAGGCATCCCTGTTATTATTTGAGTGAGTCAGAGGGGGTATCATTCCCAGGGTTCCTACTGAGCCAGTGTATGTGCTATGCGTTGCCTCTTTGCCAAGGCCAGGGCATACTGGGCACGCCTCCTTCTACCTACTGGGGCAGGCTCAGGTTGTTCCTCCTCTGAGTCATGCTCTGCCTGTGATGGCCTTGGCAATGGTGGGGGGCTGTTTGGCCCAGCCCTATGCTGGTCCTGCTGCAGCTGTTTTCACAAGATCATATTATGTAGCATAGCACATACCATGACAATTTGGGTACATGTAGTTGGTGTGTACTGCAAGGCTCTACCAGATGTGTCCAGACACCGGAACCGTGACTTGAGCAGCCCAAACACACGCTCTATTACATTACGTGTTTGTGCATGTACCTCATTATGGCGTTCCTGTTCAGGTGTGTGTGCATTTCTGATGGGTGTCATCAGCCACGGCTCCAGTGCATAACCTGCATCCCCCACTAGGTGTCCGTGTGGGATGTCCCCATTGGCAAATGTCTGGTACAGCTGCGTCAAATGCCAGATGTGGGAATCATGGTAACTCCCAGGGCAGCCAGCCAACACATTCATTATTATGCCCTGGGCATCACACACAACCTGGCAGTTGATGGAGGGGAAGCCCTTGCGGTTAATGTAGGCCCTACCCTGCTCACTGGCTGGTGCTTTGATGCGTATGTGCGTGCAGTCTATTGCACCCACTACCTCAGGGTATTCCGCTATTTGCTGGAAGAGATGCATATTGCTGGCCAATACCTCATGGGCATTGGAGAAATATACATGATCACCGACATGTGCTGACATGGCATCCAGGAACTGGTGCAGTACCCTGGAGGCTGATGCCTGTGATATCCCCATCATATCACCAGTTGGTCTCTGGAAGGTACCTGTTGCTAGTATTCTTAGGCCAACACATACTTTGGTTTCCACTGGGATGGGTTCCCCTCTGTTGGTTCTGTGTGTGAGGCGTGGCCTGCACAGCTCGACTATTTGCTGCAGGAGCTCTCTGTCCACTCTATAGCGCTCTACTATCTCCAGCTCATGTAACCCATGGTAGGTGACCCTGGGCCTGTACACTGTTCTCCGTCTCCTCACTGTGGGTTGTCTGGCACCATCTGCATTGTCACCACCCTCAGCAAGTTGCCTATGTCTCATTATGACAGCTATGGCAGCCCCTAACATTTCTGCTCTGAGTGAAGCTTTTTCAGTTTTCACTTCTATTAGCTTACTTCTGTCTTGCAGTGTCTCTTGAGAGAAACATCCTGCACTGCTGTTTGCAGAGTTTTAAGTGCTGGGCTGGGCTACTATTCTGCCTGTGTAATTGCCTGCTTCTAATTGTTTTCACCTGCTAGCTCCAGCAGTATTCCCTGCTAGCTTCCTACTAATTCTGTTGCTTCCTTTTTCCTTTCTGTTTCCTCAGGGGGGAGCAATGTGCATACCAGCAGAAACACGCTCACAGTGGCTTACACGCACGTGCACATGCTTACACGGTTCAGAATCTGCTTATTCGGGTTAAAACGCACGCACACCAGCGCAAACAGTCTTACAAGTCTGCCAACAGGCTCCCACATGCTCAGTCTGCCTTACACGCACGCACACTGCCCTACTCACGCTTCATGGTGCACATGCGCATGCCCAGCAAGAAACTTTAGTGTAAGTAACAGTGTACACCTTCCATTTCTTGACTTTCCCAGACTTATCTTGTGGCACTCCTCTTTCCCTGATCTGTGTCTGTCATCTGTCATGTTACACTGACCTCCAATGAACTGCATTTCTTTCCACCATTCCCCCCTGTGATGTCACCTATCTCCTACTCTATTCCTCCCCCTTATGTATCTCTTACACTACTCAGACTGTGCTCATTTGCTATGTGACTGTGAGATTCAGTATCCTAACCCTCATTTACATGAGATTGCCTACTAATGCTTAGTTACATGTCTTACACTCAGCTTCCCCCCTTAGCAACCACTACACGGTGGCCATGTTGTTTTTGGTCTGATGATCCCTGCATTGTCATTCCATGTATTGCATAAAACCCACATTTGTGGGTTTATAACCTTCGTTTTTATGTTTTATACAGTGCAGCCCGTTTGCGTGGGGTTGCGCTGGGTTTAATCATCGGCGATCGCTGAAAAAAAAAATTATATTTTTATTATTTTTGCATCGGGTTACCTTGCCAATGGCCACATATTTGGCCATTGGCATGCTGCCTGACACATATGCACCCTTTATTTGGAGGTGACATGGCTCCATTGTGAATTTTGCAGAAACGTACTCAGTTGTCAACTGAGTACATTTCTGCAGCTAAAATGTCTCTTACACGGGCTGGTTTCTGCTTTGTGGATCGCTAATATACCTCATTTGCATACCTTTCGGCTGCAAGTGAGGTATTTAGCATGTCCATGTTCAGTCCGTGTAAGGGACGTTTTAGCTGGTCTCTTACATGGAGTTTAGGGCTGTTCCTGGATTGCGAGGCTTGCATGGAGTGTTACACGTCTCTTCCACTCCGTGCAAGCCTTCGTGAATCCTGCCCAATATCTTTGACTAAGCCTTTATTTTGTTTTTGAGAATATAATAGGTGCAGGTTTATGATTAGAGGTTTATCTGAAGACAAATGTAATAACTATTTTATTAAACACTGCTCAATGAAATTGAATAAAGTTTTATCCCTGACTGCATACATAGAGTAACAAGATCTATATCAAAAATAAAGACTCTTCAAGGACAGTTTTTTTTTTTGCAAAGCATTATTATTATTTCCAGGACTGAGAAAATATTCCACATTGAATGGAGCATTTTCTGTGAAATAATATGGAAATAAATGTAGTCTTTCACATGCTTTAGTAATATGTATCAAACTGGCTAGTCAAAACCTATTGAAATCTGCATCCTAAAAGAATATTAAGTTCCAGGTGAGGTTCCCCTATTGTTTTCCTTTTTAACTCATTAGCATCTAAGTGGCCTTGGAATATTGCACCCCTAGCAGCCTACACACATCTTGCATTCCATTGAATTTTCTGAAAAAATAACTAAAAAAAGGATAACATAAACAAAAGTAAATATTTGGTGAACAGTAAAAGCTATTGAAACTGTACAAATTGCTATATATTCAGTAAGAAGTATTCCTTGCAGTCATAATAGTCAGTGCGTTCATAGTCTTTCCATACATACTACAATATAGTATAATGTACACAAACCCCAAATTATATTTTTGCTAAACTTTCACAATTTGTCATATCTTGGAAGCTATATAACCTATTATAACATATAGTTAGAACATTTTTGTTAACCAGACATAAGTTTTCATATGACAACAAGAAGGTCCTCTGTGAATGCATGTTAATTGAGATATTTACAGAAATATGAAAACATATTTTCATAATTGCTAACAAACAGCAAGCAATATATCGGTTATAGTTTGGTATAATAGCTAATATAAATATACTAATTATTCTAAAATGTGCAACTTTTACAGCACAAATTGAAAGACAGTTTTTTTCAACAACATGTTAGGTTTCACCTGTTGTCACGCAACAGTTTGTAAGTCACTTGATTTTGAAGTATTAAGTACATATGGAAATATTGTTTATTTTCATAGTTACTAACAAACAGCAAGCAATATATCAGGTATAGTGTGGTATAATGGACACTGACAATGAATTTTCCTGTCTCCCACCATGGCATATCACACCATACTCCTCAATAACATGTAGGGCTCTCAGCTATGAAAATATGGGCATAAATATGTAATAAGTGATGAAGAGTAATTAATTTCTCTGCTGCTGGACAGCCCAGATTAAGTAACAGTCTCAGTGTCAGTTTGTTAATAACTCTTTGCACTTTCCTTTCTAATAATTCCTATCATTAGCTGGAAAATCACTTAGAAGATGAAGCTAGACCAAAAAAAGTTCTGGACACCATAACGACCTATAGCTATAGGTGTGATCTGGAAGAACATAAAAAAGGCACTATAGGCTTGAATTAGTTAATATTAGAAGAACAAGGTACCCAGCAGCTAGCCATAAACAATCTGTAAAACTGCTAAAAGCATTTTTTTTCTAAAACATTTTAATAAATCAGTTCATATATTGTTTGTTGAATGAAATATAAAAATCTTGATTTTTCAGATCATATAAACAGCACACTGTTGATAAGGATAAATGCAATGCTATTTAATGTCCATTTTCCTTGGTAACCATTATATAATCAATCATTAGTCAAACTGATCAGTTTGCACTTTCTTCACTTAATTCGACTAATTTAATTTATTATAGTAGATTCTGATTTTAGGCTTAAACTTTTTCAGCAATACTTACCGATTGGTCAAAACTTGATTTCTTTATTGTTTATAACACATTTTATGATTGATTGACTTTATAATAATTGAACATGGCTATTTATTAAACATAATCAATTGCTGATATAAAATTCAAGTTTATTCCATACTCAGCAAAGCAGAATATATGATATCTCAATCAAATGTTTCTTAAGTATGATGACATATTAGTCTCTGCTGGGTACTTATTGAGAGAGCTTAAAATAGAGACGGGGCAGTATAGTACCTCATGAGGTTATCAAGCAGCTTTAAAATTCATTGAAGATGGGGATTTATCTTTACAGCTTATATAATAAATGTAATGAGGAGAAAAAGAAAACAAAGTCATCTTTGTCACTGTGAAATCATTCATGTTTAACATATGAGTCAACCATGAAAAGTAGTAGAAAAAACACGTTCAGTTCCAACGCAGAGGCAGGAGACAATGATGAAATCCAGAATATTAAAACACGATGATATTTATTAGATGAAACACAGGGATGACAATCGCTTCTTCAGATCACCACACAAAGAGTAACAACTGTATTTATATATAATTAATTATCTTAGATAGTCCAATTAATTCAAACCCTCCAATGAACAACTAAGGAGAGATTATTCACAGAAGGTTAACCCTCTGTGAACCAAGACACAATAATGTAACCACTTCAAACTTTCAAGTCAGATTATCTAGTGCAGTTATATATATCTGTATACATATTCAAGTAAAAATATATTCAAATAAAAATATATATATTCAAATAAGAATGTGTATATATAAAATGTATAAAATGTACATATAAAATAAATACAATTAATAACTCTATAACTATAAAATATATGAACATAGATAGATATGTATAAATATGAGATATAAAACTTCATATTAACTTGATCCAGGCAGGCATAATCATCCAGCAGAAAAACTAATATGCAATATGAGTGTTTGATATAAACTGACTTATCAATAAATATATGTATATATATATAGATGTAAATATATATATATATAAATATATAAAGATAAAAATAAAACATATACAAAATATGGCATAGAATCTAAAGTAGACCATAATTCATAGTGTAAAATGTATATGTACCAAATATATGATGTAAATATCTTATTATCTGGGCCTTTAATATGGAGCAAAGAAATGCATTTAGGCCGGTGGATAATGAGCTCTTAATCTAAATATCCACTCCAGTTCTTTTGTTCCAGGTAACTCAAATAGTCACCTTTCCTCTGCCCAGGTAGTACAATCTGAAGTACTCTGAACTCAAAGCCATGGTCATTATGGCTAGAAATATGTTTAAGGCATTCAGCATATTCTTTTCTTATGTCATATACATGGTCATAATCGTTGTTTAAAACTTCTTTTAGTCATGCCTCGTAAAATGCTGTACATGTGTGGCATTTAGCTAAATAAACTAGCCCGGTATTACAGTCTGCATAGAACCTAGGGCTAAAGGAAGTCTAACACTGGATGTATAAAATCTTGTTCCCTGGATATGTATCACAATAGTTACACCTTCTACAAGGATATGTTCCCCTTTCTCCTGACATTACCTCTGTCAATGAAAAATTAATCTTACTTGTGTCATGATCTATGCATAGGATCCTTTTTAGATTTTTATTATTCCTATACATAAAACCAGGACTGGGGCCTACTATATCTGATGTTCTATCATCCAATGTTAAGACTCCCAATGTCTAGAGATAATTTTCCTAATGTCGCACTGTCATTTGTATAGGTAGTAACAAACATGGTTCTATCATGAGTCATTGTCATTTTAGGAGCTAATTTATTAGCAGCCGTAGTACCAGAATGCATGTGATAATCAACATCGTATGTCTCTCCCAGTATTTCTATTTTAACCTGATTAATTAACTTAATATCATAGCCTCTTTCCACAAAATTAACTCCATCTCTTTCACCTGGAGCTTTAGGTCCATAGGGTCTCTACAGAGCCTTTTAAGCCTGTGAAACTGGCTTTTACTATCCCTTGAAGACATGCCGGGGATGCATACTGTCAAACTGTAGGATAGTATTTTTCCAACAGGCCTTCCAATAGAGGGTGGATGATAGTCTACCACCCTTAATGCTAAGGCTGATATCCAAAAAATTGATACTATCAAACGAGGTTTCCACAGTAAATCTTAAATAGCCTGTAGTGGTTTCTAGATACTCTACAAATGTACAGAGGTCATGTTCACTGCCATCCCAGTTTCACAGGCTTAAAAGGCTCTGTAGAGACCCTATGGACCTAAAGCTCCAGGTGAAAGAGATGGAGTTAATTTTTGTGGAAAGAGGCTATGATATTAAGTTAATTAATCAGGTTAAAATAGAAATACTGGGAGAGACATACGATGTTGATTATCACATGCATTCTGGTACTACGGCTGCTAATAAATTAGCTCCTAAAATGACAATGACTCATGATAGAACCATGTTTGTTACTACCTATACAAATGACAGTGCGACAATTAGGAGAATTATCTCTAGACATTGGGGAGTCTTAACATTGGATGATAGAACATCAGATATAGTAGGCCCCAGTCCTGGTTTTATGTATAGGAATAATAAAAATCTAAAAATGATCCTATGCATAGATCATGACACAAGTAAGATTAATTTTTCATTGACAGAGGTAATGTCAGGAGAAAGGGGAACATATCCTTGTAGAAGGTGTAACTATTGTGGATACATATCCAGGAACAAGATTTTATACATCCAGTGTTAGACTTCTCCTTTAGCCCTAGGTTCTATGCAGACTGTAATACCGGGCTAGTTTATTTAGCTAAATGCCACACATGTACAGCATTTTACGTAGGCATGACTAAAAGAAGTTTTAAACAACGTATTTATGACCATGTATATGACATAAGGAAAAAGAATATGCTGAATGCCTCTAAACATATTTCTAGCCATAATGACCATGGCTTTGAGTTCAGAGTACTTCAGATTGTACTACCTGGGCAGAGGAAAGGTGACTATTTGAGTTACCTGGAACAAAAAGAACTGGAGTGGATATTTAGACTAAGAGCTCATTATCCACCGGGCCTAAATCGCATTTCTTTATGCTCCATATTAAAGGCCGTAGATAATAAGATATTTACATCATATATTTGGTACATATACATTTTACACTATGAATTATGGTCTACTTTTAGATTCTATGCCATATTTTGCTGTATATGTTTTATTTTTATCTTTATATATTTATATATATATATTTACATCTATATATATACATATATTTATTGATAAGTCAGTTTATATCAAACACTCATATTGCATATTAGTTTTTCTGCTTTTGGATGATTATGCCTGCCTGGATCAAGTTAATATGAAGTTTTATATCTCATATTTATACATATCTATCTATGTTCATATATTTTATAGTTATTGAGTTATTAATTGTATTTATTTTATATGTACATTTTATACATTTTATATATACACATTCTTATTTGAATATATATATTTTATTTGAATATATTTTTACTTGAATATGTATACATATATATAACTGCACTAGATAATCTGACTTGAAAGTTTGAAGTGGTTACATTATTGTGTCTTGGTTCACAGAGGGTTAACCTTCTGTGAATAATCTCCTTAGTTGTTCATTGGAGGTTTGAATTAATTGGACTATCTAAGATAATTAATTATATATAAATACAGTTGTTACTCTTTGTGGTGATCTGAAGAAGCGGCAGCTCATCCCTGTGTTTCATCTAATAAATATCATCGTGTTTTAATATTCTGGATTTCATCATTGTCTCCCCCTCATGTTGGAACTGAACGTGTTTTTTCTACTACTTGTTTCCTGGTTTGTAACGGACAGTTCCTGTTTGGAGTGGTGATCTTTGTTTTAACATTCAACCATGAAAAGCAAATTAGGGCTGTTCAAGCTATGCTAAATATGTTACTTGTCTCCACTCCAGACTGTCTAGGAAAATTGTATTGAAATTCTTATTCTAGTAAAACTGTAAATCCTACTCACGATATATGGAACAATGTATTTGACATGTACATATAGACTTGGGATAGCAAATAAAGAGGGAATGAATATATATTTAGCGATATTAAAGAACTGGATGTCCTGGTGGAAGAGTGTGATATGATAACTAATACCACAGCAAATGAATAACTTGTCCATGCAATATCTAAATTGAAAATAATTCCCTTCATTTGTGAAACATTTCAGAAAAGTTTAACATCTATTCTTAAAGATCATTTTAATGCCATTGTTACATTTAGATATAAAGACCTTAACATAAATGTGTACGTCACTCAATTCATTAATAAATTAAGCAAGTCCTTCTCATTATGATAACTGTAAGTAGATTGACTTAATAAGTATTGATTCAAAAATCCAGTCTTTTATTTTGGCTGCAAGGCTTCAGTTTTGTAGGTCGATAATTATTTTAACACAGTATTTATTCAGAGAAGATGAAGTAAGTAATTAAACCCTGACCCTGAATCTTTTATTAAATTAGTAAGACATAATTCATGGTCAATCAGCAGTCATTGCACTGACTGTCATAATGCATTTTATAGAGTATATGTTTACTTTTATAGACGGATTACAGAAAACGTAAGTGCCAATCCTTTTATTCAAGCACTCATACTGCTGTATGAGAATTCTTCACTGACATTCCTTATATATCCCATCATAGCCTAGTGATCTGTAAATTTGGAACAATGCAAGAATGCCTAATGTATTTTTTTAACTTTTATTTGTAATCTCTGTCATAGGCACCGGAACCATAGAGCGAGGGGGAGGGAAAGCCCCCCCCCAGACTTTTACACCTTTAAGACCCAATGGAGGACTCATGCATGCATTGCATGAATTTTAAACACAAACATGCGTGGGAATCAAGTCTTTGCTGTCATCAACAGTAAGCACTGCTGTTTATTTATGTTTTAATCCGAAACTGCTACTGGGCTCTATTAGCATTAACATTGTAAGTTATGCTGGGCTATGCTCCATTTATTTATGCTGGATGTGCTCCATTTATTTATGCTGGGCTGTGCTTCATTTATTTATGCTGGGCTGTGCTCTGTTTATTTATGCTGAGTTGTGCTTGTACTTATGTGTGTGTGTGTGTGTGTGTGTGTGTGTGTGTGTGTGTGTGTGTGTGTGTGAGTGTATAAGTTGGTTTGGGCATATGTAGTGTGTGTGTGTTTGTGTCATATTGTATGATGGTGAATATCCAAGTAATCTGGAATCACTGTGGTAGAAGATGTGTTTTCTTCTTCCCCGAGATGCAGTTATATCAGAGATGAGTGTTTGAACACTCCTCCTGAGGTCTCATTTGCTCACTCAACCGAGTACAATGAGATCATATTTTGACTTCAGACACTCCTACCAGTCCCATCTGTTTAGCTCTATCCTAGCTCTATTGTCACTAGCTCATTTTACCTAATACAGAGAGAACATTTCTGAAGGGCAAGCCACTTAGGTCCTTAATTTTGAATTATCTTCTGTTTCTCCTTTCTCCCTTTCCACTTTTCAAAAAAAAAAAAAATCTAAGCTTGTTTCCCCATCTGACTAGTCTAGTCCAGATACAGATTTGCTGTATCCAGGGCTGTTTGTAAACTTCTGAGCCCCTCAAACCTTTCTGTGTTGGAGGGAAGCATTTTAGCTTATCAGTGGGAGTGGTATGCACTGGTAGCCTATCAAACACAGGATCCAGGTACAGATTCTTAGTTTTAGCACTTGAATTTGCTTATTCATGCTCAGCACTTGTTCAGAACTTGTTGTTAGCACTAAGTAAGCTACAAATTACTACAGCACTCAACCTTCCTCTTTACCTAGAGGAAAACAGTTTTTTGTACTTACTTTCCTCACTTGCTTAGAGAAAAACAGCTCTTATACTTACTTTCCTCACTTGTCTAGATGAAAGTTTTTTTTTCAGGCATGTCCAAGGGTCAGCTCCCATTGTTCTCTCCTGTCTATCTGATGAATCTGGGCATCATGAGGCAATGTAGCAATTGCCTCATGTACACAGACAACCCTCTCCTCCTACCACCCAACACCACAACCTGTGAGAGATGCACTTATCTAGCCAAACTGGAGGTGAAGCTCTCTCCAGCCCAGACTGAACTTGACAGTCAAGAGGAGAAAGAAAACACTTGCACCACACCACACTTATCACATAGTCACACTAAACCTACACCACCAAAATTCACACATAGAAACACAAAAACATTTGCAGAGGCTCTCAATAATAATCTGCTCAAGCAACAGAGACTTCCAAAGCAGAAACCAAGCAACCTCCACCCCCCAACAAAACCCAAATGACACATAGCCCACAGACTCAGTGTGCCAATAAACCACACCCCATAAGGCAAGCCAACGTACCCAACACACTAGTCATAGGTGACTCTAAAGTCAGGCACACTGATGTCCCACTCACCAGGCTAAACAAGGAGAAGGTTACTGTCAGCTGCCTGTCGGGTGCCAGGATCCGCCAGATAACCCATGCACTCAGGTCACTCCACAACAAGTACAAATATGACTCTGTCATTGCCCATGTTGGTCTGAATGACCTGAGATGTACCTCTCTGGACTACATGAAAAGAGACGTGGAAGAAGTCTCCATTCTTGTAGCCCTGGCAGGTATGATCCTAGCCCTGAGTAGCATCCTGCCAGTGACTGGAATGATACCGCAGTAAAAGGACAAAATGATTGACTTCAACAATTGGCTAAGTTTCTAGTGTCATTCTAAGGGGATCCAGTATCTGTCTGCCTGGGACGACATGGTCGACAGACCACAATGCTTTGCCAGATATGGCCTGCACCTGTCACCCCTGGGATTCTGGATACTGGCTAAGGGTCTTGCCGCCCCTCCTACTCAGAGGCGATCTCTGCCTAACACACAAAGCTATGTCAAACCCAGATCATTTAGACATGCTCCACTTAAAGAAATCCCAGTCCCTACGGGCTACAATGTCTAGGGACTTAAACCTTGTCACCACAATAAACAGAACATGCTGGAGGGATAGATTCCTGTCCCAGAGACTTCCCATACTCTGGAACAAACTACCTATCTATAGCAAACAAAGTTCCTCATTAGCGCTCTTCAAGAAAAATCTTGATGATTGGATGGGAGATAGGAAATTCACCCCAGGGATCACTTCTGTGGCTATGCTGGACAGTGGCACAGGAAAATAATTTTCTTAGGTGGTGAAAGCCAGGGTACCTTTGGCTATGCTTATATAGGCCCTAGGGCCAATAGCCTAGTACCTACCTATGAACCTACCTATGAACCTATAATGACAAAACTACCGATTTCAGAAACTTTCAACCATAAAAGCCCACTCAAACTTCTGTCATTACAATCCACCAATATCAGTAAATATGCAAAATGTCTGCAGAAGTCAGTCATCTAAATAATTCCACATTAAAGGGATCTCTAACTAATGAAGAGGTTTCTGCTAGGAAACAACTTTATATTTCATTGTTTCATCTACAAATAAAGTGGCTGTTGCCTTTGAAGAATAAATTTCCTATGTTAGATTAGAAATGATAAACTAGTAATATTGCAATAGGGAATGGATGGCAAACTGATAACAGGTTCATAGTTACTAGTTAAGTCCTCCAAAGGAGGACATTCACAGGACTGCAGCATCCACTCCCTTTAGAGTACAACACAGTACAGTATCAGTGATCCATCTGCATATTGTGAGAGTAGAACCCACAGCCTTCTGCATCAAAAGTACAGCTACTACCTGTTGTGCTACTAACAATGCAAACAAGCTTGGAATAAACAGCACTAAACCTATCTTCCCCTGAAGCTCTCAGCTCCTTGTAAATGGTTTTTATTTGACATTTGTTTACCAGGAAAGTCCGACTTGGAACAAAGCCAATTTTCAGCAGAGGGCCATTGAGAAATTCTCCAGACATATGTCTTTGTAACATGGGAGGAAACCGGCGCACCCAAAGGAAACCACACAAATACACGAAGGACATACAGACTCCAAACAGAAAGCACCCCAGCCAAGAATCAAACCCGAGAACTTCTTGATATAAGGCAAAAACACTGCCACTGCACCATCTACTTGACACAACTAAAGCTTTCAATTTCACAGCAGAAGAAATCTGGAAAAAGCCAAAATGTATTTGAAGGGAGTGGAAAGGGCCAAAGCCAGGGATACATTTTAAATATTGCTTCTATAATCTTAGAAAGTTGCTAAAATAGTGTTTTGTGTTACCATGTATTTCCAAAAAAAGATAGGAAGACTGAAGCTTAAACCGCTATAATTATTTAGTGAATTCTGTCTCACTGAATAATCTAGATAGTTGAGAGCTATGGACTCAACTCCCTGAATCAGATGTGGTGCTGTGGGTAGAGAATGCAGGCTGCTGTTCCTAAGGTACAGGGTTTGAGCTCAGGTAATCTGAACCACCAGGAATAAGTAACTGAGGCATTACACACACACAAGCCCAGCATAAATAAATGGAGCACAGCCCAACATAATTTACAATGTTAACGAAGCCCAGCAGCAGTTTCAGATTAAAACATAAATAAATGGCAGTGCTTACTGTGGGTGACTCTGGCAGCAATGATGTGATTCCTACACATGTTTGTGTTTAAAATTCATGCAACATGCATGAGTGTTCTGTTAGGTCTTAAAGCTGTAAAAGTGTGGGGGGTGCTCCCTCCCCCTCTCTCTATGGTTCCATCACCTATGGCTAGACATCTGGGCAAAGCCTAAAATAATGGGGGAACAAAGGCTCAAAAACAGGAAGAGATTCTAAATATTGTTCTTATTAACTTAGAAAATTCTAGACTGACAGGTTTTGTGTTAGCATTCATTTTCTGAAGGATATGACATCTGAAACTCAAATGTATGTCATTATTTAGACACTTCAATCCTCTGTGATTTCAAAAAATCACAAATTTTATGAGGAACAGAGAAAAATATGAGGCAAAAATCTGGACAGTTGAGAGGCATGCTAGCCATCCATTACAAGAACACATAATATAAGGTTACAATCATAATTCTTTATAATGCTTAGAGCTTTATTTTTTCCACGTACTGCTAGTTACAAAAAAAGTGTAGGAGCATGACTTGTTTCACCAGTTTAAAAAGCCAGTAAAACCTCTTAGCTTCTTTGCTTAATAATTCTGGACAAATCCAAAAATAATGTGGACATAAAGGATCAAAACAGGGACATTTTTAAATATTGCTCTTATTCCCTGAAAATGTTAACAGAACTTCAAGTTTTGCATCAATATATATCAATATATATATATATATATATTTAATATATATCAATATATATTTCCTGAACAATAATCAGTATGAAAGTCTAAAGTCTGGCATTACTGACTGAATGTAATCTTAAGTGATTTAGCAGAAATTCAAAAAAATTATGAGGGACAGAATAAAAATATGAAACTATCTCAAGCAGAGTTGAGAGGCACAGACAGCAGGCAGAAACAGTTATTTTACCTTCTCTCATTTTACTTTGCAAGTTAGAACTGTCATCTTAGTCTCTAGTGTGAGACCAGATTCTGTTTAGCAATTACTAAACACTCCCCCAAGTGCCGTTAAAAATTGGGTCTCGTGGTAATAAGTTTATTTTTTCCTCCAATATTAGAGCATAATCTCAGTGCATCGTGCACTACAAAGACATTATATGTGTTTATAAACTGACAGATAGTGTCTGAATACTATCATATTTGACTCGCATATTTAATACATGAGAAAAAAAGAAACCTCAATCACATTAAGCAGGATAGAGTTATGTAATGCGATGATTAGCAGCAGAACAAAAGAGGCTAGTGCACCTCATTGTGTAAGACAAGTAGCTGAAATCTGAGGAAACAGAAATTTACTTTATGTTAGTTGAGTCCGATATGACAGTGTCATATTAAATAAGTGCTTTGTGTTTTTCATAAATTTCATTCAGAAGCAATGTGATAAAAAAGCAAATCAGCACATCACCTATCATTAGACCTAAGAATTCAAAAGTTACACTGGTGCATGTCTTCTCTGTGTTTTCATTCTGTTGTTTTTAATCAGCGTATCCTATGGGTTATTACAGCAAACACAACATTAAATCTACGTTATTGTCTTGTTTCAAAATCCACAAACTGTAAGAAAGGTAGCATAGGGTGAATTAAGGAAAATAGTGCATCTCCTAAAATAGCAAAGGAACTCAAGCAAGTAGTTTTATTTATCTTTACATTTTATAACAAAAATATATTAAGCGCCCATTTTTTTAAAAGTAGTCCTGAAATTTACATCTATAAAGGAACAAGATTTATGAAAATACGCAACTATGCCAATGTTGTTCACCTACTTTCTGTCAAAGAAAAGTGTGCAGCAACAGTCTTAAAATGAAGATTAGTTTGTAAAGTAACATCAGAAAGTCATCAGATGTTTAGATATGATCAGATATACACATAAATAAAGATGAAATTCTGTTCCCAGAATGAAGATGCTAGTTGGGAAACATTCTGAACCCACTTAACTACAATCAACAAATCAAAAAGTAAGCTTGCTTCCTACAAAGAACATCTACTATCTGAAAATGATAGGGAAATGTAAAATTAAGTGCTAATCTCAGAACTACATTAATATTTTCATATAGCTATACAGAACTCAGACTCAAGAAAGCACTATTGAAATGGTGCTTGTGAATAATTAAAAAGCATGCAATATGTATAAAAAAAGAACAAAATCACAATAACACAATACACATACAAATTTTCCATATAACAGCATAAATTAATAAAATATACAAGACATTCATCATAAAAGGTTCATACTTCTACTTTGAAATCCATGGCTATCCCAAAATTCCTCAAAATATACATCACTGACTGCTGTTTTGCTAAACAGAACTCAGTGAAACAGCATTCACCAAAGAAAATCAATGTAAATTCAGGTATTTTATGCTGGAGACTGAGCATTGCCAACACATTCCATACAGAGGTCTGTATTCCTTATATCCCCTACTTAGGTTCATAGGTAGGTACTAGCCTATCGGCCCAAGGGTCTAAGTAAGTCTAGCCAACAAGGCTGCCTGGCTTATGCCACCCAAGAAAATTATTTTCCTGTGCCCCTGTCCAGAAGAGCCACAGAAGTGATCCCCGGGGTGTATTTCCCATCCACTCATCAAGATTTATCTTGAAGAGTGCTAATGAGGAAAGTTGCTTGACACAGATGGGTAGCTTGTTCCAGAGTATAGGAAGTCATTTGGACAGGAATCTATCCCTCCATGAATGTCCTGTTTATTGTGGTGACAAGGTTTAGGTCCCTAGAGCATGTAGCTTGGAGGGATTGGATTTCTTAAGGTGTAGCATGTCCAACAGCTCTGGGTTTAACATAGCTTTATATGTTAGGCAGATATCTCCTCAGAGTAGGTGATATGCTACAGAGTAAAGCTGGAGTTTTTTGAGATGGTCAAAGTAGGGCATCTGTTTGAGGCCAGTAATCCTCTTTGTGAGGTACTTCTGTGACCTTTCCAGCTGCTGCAGATGTCTTGTCAGGTACATTCCAAAAGGGGTGTTGTACTCTATAATAGGTCTAATGAGTGCCGAGTCGAGGGGGAACAATGACCTCTTTTTTCCTGGATGAAAACTCTTTTGTGATGAGGTGTGCCACATAGAAGGATTTCCTGACTACTGTGGCGATGTGATTATCAAAGAAGAGACTACTGTCCACCTGGGTCCCAAGGTCCCTTATCACACATTCGGCTTTAAGTAGACTGCTGTTTATGCGGTAGTTCATGGGTACAGAGTTTTTACCAAAGAGGATGACAATGCACTTTTTGGCATTGAGCTTGAGGCCATGCCTCTGACACCAGGCATCTGTCTCAGTGAGGCCCTTCTGTAGGATGTCCACATCATTTGGGAACTCAACTATGGCTCCTAGTTTGCAATCATCTGTGAACTTGTTTAGCCAGAGGCCTTCTGTGTTAGCCTGTACTTCAGAGAAGTAGATACCAAACAGGAGAGGTCCCAGGACTGGACCCTGTGGTACTCCACTTGTCACTGGTTTGAAGTCAGATTTGGAGTCTGCAACTTTTACAGTGTGGGTTCTGTCAGTGAGCCAGTTGGCAACCCATCTTGTGACGTAGGGATTTATACGTAGTTTAGTGAGTTTAGCTATAATTCCAGAATGGGGATGGTGCTGAAAGCCTTGGCGAATTCAAGATAGGCTGTGTGAACCACCTTACCCTCATCTACAGCTTTGGTGACTGCCTCAAAGAAGTCGATCAGATTCAGAAGGCATGATCTGCCTTTCACAAACCCGAACTGGGTGGGGTCCAGAGTTTGGAGGTTACCAATGTCTTTGTTTATGAGTTCCATGGTGATACGTTCCATGGCCTTGCAGACCAGGCTTGTCAGGCTAATAGGGCAATAGTTCCCAGGATCAGGGATGGCTCCTCCTTTATACAGTGGGATAACTGTTTCTGTGCACCATTCAGTGGGCACAAAGCCTGATGTGAGACTATGATTGAACTTGGTGCTTAGGTGGGGAGCCAGTTCATTCTGAAGTTCATGTAAAACGCAGCCTGGGATGATGGCCGGTCCCATGGATGCTGTGTTTTTGGTTTTAGAGAGTGTAGCTTTTACCTGCATACATATGATTACAGGGACTCTTCATTCTTTCTGTATAGATATGGGCCCTTTAGGGGGTGAGAGTGGGGTCAAGTTAGCATTGAACCTATCTGCCAGGATGTTGGCAATATCAGTTGGTTCTGTAATTTTTGTGCAGTTGTGCTGTAACTCAGAGCAGATCTGAGTGTTGCCATTGAGATTCTTGACATAGCTATAGAATGCTTTGTGGTTTGCCCTTAGAATCAGTGGCGATTTTGTTTTTGTAGCTATCTTTGGAGAATCTTATAAGGGATCTCAGCTTCTTACTGAGGCTGACCAGGGAGTTTCTCCAATCATGGGATTTTACTCTCTTTTGCAACAGTTTCTTCCTTCTTTTGTAGAGTTTGTTTATGGCAGGGGACCACCAGATTGGCTTCCTTTTTTTGGAGGATAGCACCTTGGTTCTGTTAGGGATTGCACGATCCATGCACTCATGTAAGTGCTTATAAAGTGCATTTGTGTAGGATTCAGCAGTCATACCTCTATTGTCCATCAGCATGGGTGTCGTGAAGTTTGCCATTTCTGTCTTAAGAAGCGTGAAGTTGGCTTTAGAGAATTTTTTTACTGTGGTTTCCCTAATGGGGGTTAGGGGAGGGATGTGGATGTCTAGGGTGATTAGCTTGTGGTCAGATCTGACCAATGAGGAAGTGATCTCTGGTGTGGTGCACTGGTTGCCCATGTTGGCAATAACCAGGTCTAGGTTATTGCTGTCCCTGGTGGGGGTGTGGAAAAGTTGATCCAGGGCATTGGAATTTATGAATTCCAGAAAGCGTTGAGCGAAGAAGTTGGTACATGAGTAGTTTTCCCAGTTAATGGTGGGGTAGTTGAAATTGCTCATTATTAGGGTGTTTGGTTGAACCCTAATATTTTCTAGTATATCAAGAAAAGAGGACATGGTGGGTGATCTGTAGCAAGCTACAATTTGGATTGCAGTTTGTTCCAGAGTTAGTTGCACTTAGATAACCACAGATGCATTATGCTGTGCAACTAGCCTGGAGGTGTGGATATCCTTAATGAATATGGACACACCTCCGCCTTTGGTGTTCTGGTCCAGGTTGGATGGCCGAACAGTGTGGTATTAATTATAGCCTGGTAATGCAGGGTTACTCTCTGGAGCCCTGAACCAGGTCTCTGTCACTGCACAGATGTCGATGTTCTCCATTTTAAGGAGTGCCTCGAGTGAGTGCATTTTGAGGTTTAGACTTCTAGCATTGAGTAGCAATACCCTCAGATTCTTCTTGCCTGTACCTGTTAGGGTGGTGAATTTGTCATTTGAACCTTGCCTAAAAAAGGCTCTATAGGGGTGGCTAGAGCCTTAGCCAGTATCCAGAATCCCAGGGGCGACAGGTGCAGGCCATCTCTGGCAAAGCATTGTGGTTTGTTGATCATGTCATCCCAGGCAGACAGATACTGGATCCCCTTAGAATGACACTAGAAACTTAGCCAATTGTTGAAGTCAATCATTTTGTCCTTGTACTGTGGTATCATTCTGGGTGATGGCAGGATGCTACTCAGGGCTAGGGTCATACCTGCCTGGGCTACAAGATTGGACAGCTATTCCATGTCCCTTTTCATGTAGTCCAAGGAGGTACATCTCAGGTCATTCACACCAACATGGACAATGACAGAGTCATATTTGTACTTGTTATGGAGTGACCTGAGTGCACATGTTATGCGGCGCATCCTGGCACCTGACAGGCAGCTGACAGTAACTTTCTCCTTGTTTAGCCTGGTGAGTGGAACATCAGTGTGCCTGACTATAGAGTCACCTATGACTAGAGTATTGGGTACGTTGTTATGCCTTATGGGCTGTGGTTGATTGGCACACTGAGTTTGTGGGCTATGTGTCATTTGGGTTGTGTTGGGGGGTGGAGTTTGCTTGTGTTTCTGCTTTGGAGGTCCCTGTTGTTTGGGCAGGTTTTTACTGAGAGCCTCCGAGAGCATAGGTGTGTGTTTTGTGTTTCTATGTGTGTGTTTTGGTGGTGTAGGTTTTGAGGGACTATGTGCTGAGTGTGATGTGGTGCAAGTGTTTACCTTCTCCTCTTGACTGTCTAGTCCAGTCTTGGGTGAATAGAGCTTTGCTTCCAGTTTGGCTATATAAGTGCATCTCTCACAGGTTGTAGTGTTGGGTGGTAGGAGGAGAGGGTTGTCTGTGTACGAGGCAATTACTGCATTGCCCCAAGATGCCCAGATTCATCAGGTAGACAGGAGAAAACACTGGGAGCTGACCCTCAGACATGCCTGGATAGGTGCTTATTTGTTAAGTACTAGAAACTGTTTTCCTCTAGACAGTGAGGAAAGTTGACCTGGCCAAGCTTTTTAACACAATCCCCTACTACTTGATTCATACATTTTGTTTCATTGCTTTCTAGAAGACTGTTCAATACTACAAATTTAAAACACATTCTAGTAACTGGTGCTGTATTATACAAGGAATATAATTTAGTACAATCAGGAAGATGAATCAAAGAATGCATACAGGTATGCATGGCCCTAAAAATGTGCTTGAAAACAGCCCAGAGGAAAGTGTGAAAGGCTCAAAATCATGGGCAAATTTTAAGCTTTACTCTTTGTTACCAAGGCAATGGATGAAGGTAAAACAGTTCACACCACATTACCTTGACCTGGCCAAGCCTTTTAACACAATTCCCTACTCAGGTGTAGTACAAAAGACGAATAATATAGCAGCAAACAGTTGCATCACTAGCTGGATTACCAACTTGCTCACAGGATGCAGGAGGTAAAAATACAGGAGGAGACCAGTCACCAATGGAGTCCTCCAGGGTTCGGTGCTGAGACTTTTTCTGTTTGGCATATACATCTCAAAAGTAAAAGGAAATATCAAAGGGCTTTGGCCGGCTATGTTTGGGATGACTGCAAGCTAGGAGCAGTTATTGAATCCCTAAATGACTTAATCATCTTGCAGGAAGGTTTGTCCCAAATAATAACTGGTGTCAAAATCATGACAATGCCCTCTGAGAACTGACCCAATTGTTTGGCATTTGGGAACTTGTGTGTACAGTGACCTAACTTTTGACCAACATGTGTCCAGAGTCATAAGAAAGCCTTTCTATATTGCACAGCTTATAAATAATTGTGACTAGATCTAGAGATGTTTTTGAACCCCTTTACAAAGCTCTCATTAGGTCAATCATTTTGTATAATGACCACTTTGGCATGTATCTGTCCAGCCCCATGCAACAATTGGAATACCTTCAGAGATACCTTAAAAAAGGATACAAGTCCTAAACAGTAGGTCTTGCATGGACCACCTCAAATATTTATTACTACACTCAGTATCCTACAGAGTGCGTAGAGGTGACATGTTTGGCATACAAGGCATCCTCCGACCTAATGCAGATGGACCTACTGAACATCAGCAAGTCAAATGGCATCAGATATATATATATATATATATATATATATATATATATATATATATATATATATATATATATATACCACAGAGGCTACCACAGTTCCAGAATAGACTATCCATAAAAATAAAACAAAGCTCATCAATCCATATTCAAATGCAACTTGGTTCTAAGAATGGGTAATAGAAAATGTACTCCAGGATTGCCCTTCATGCCACTAATGGATAGAGGCAGTACCTAAATGCTGCATCCCTTACATGGGTCCCCTAAATTATCTTTCGTATGACCACAGTTATTCTCACTAGGGCAAATACACAATTATCAGCCATGGGATAGGTAAGACCAATCAGAAAATGTTAATTCAAGCACCAAAAGGGAATTGGCTAAGCTTAAAATGTCCTCCAAGTGAACCTATGTTGTAGTACTAAATAGTTATAAAAAATGCCCTTTTTAGATCACTAAGTGCCCCTCTCACCCTCTGCCTCCCCCCAGTCTTCAACAGCTTGCAGCACCTATGATCTCTGTTCTCACATTTTATGGCAGCACTACACTAAGCAGCATTAAATGTCATAGTTCAGGAACATCCATTACCATGTTTACCGATCTGCTCCTGCAATTTTCCACTGTAGACCAGTTAGTCCCTTTAGTATTAAAACATTTAGGCAATTTCAGCTGCATTTATAAGTAGAAATGAAGCATAAGTAGAATTATGGTAATTGCATTAGATGGAGTGGTTCCTCTAACAGGACTAACAAGGTAGAAATGTACTTATCAGATGGCAAATATCTACCATTTATTGACTTTATTTTCTATCATTTATTCATAAATGTATCTGTTTGTTTGTTTGCTTCTTATCTAGACAAGTGAAGTGATCTTTCATAGACATTTTTTCAGCCTCTCTGTCCATACTGGCATGAGTAAATACAGTATATGAATGCATGCATGCATGGACAGATTAGTGTAGCTAGTTAACCAGTATGTTTTTGGCAGGAGGTAGAAAACTAAAGTTCAACTAGGGCAATAAAGCACCATGGAAAACAACATCCCATACATATTTCTCAGAAAGCCAGGTGAGATTCACAATATGAAACTGAGATGTCCAATGGCCAACAGTGGCATGCTACAGTATGGATCATCTTAGGCATAGCATTGAAGATCCAATGTACAGAGACAGCAGTGTGTAACTGCAGATTGGTAGACAACAAGAATATGGGAGTACAGGTATGGAAGGACTTGAAAACTGGGAGAAAGGGAGGGGACAAGTAACCTGTAAATGCAATCCAGTGATTGAATAGTGTTTGCTAACAAGAAATGAGGGGAAGATCAGGAGGAGACCAAGGCTGCTGTGCAGAGAGGTTGTTGTGTCTTTCGGCTTTTGCCAGTTAGGGGTTGCCACAGCAGAACTCTGGACCGCTAATGATTGGCAGCAGAGAGAGGTAAAGGGCAGTAGTCCTATAAAAGGGCAAACTATTTACATTTTTTAAAGAGGTAAGAGGGGAATAAAAGAATCATGCCTATATCAAGGCCCAGAGACAGCAATGAAGACATGTGGAAGAGAGAGGGCAGACTTGAAAAAAAATAGTGCAGTGGACAAAGTAAGGAAAGAAATAATTATTCCACACATCTCAAAGAAGAAAAGGAAACAGCTAGCCTAAACTTGATCTGCAATATAATGGATACCATGGTAGGAAAAGAAGAAGACAGAGGAAGGTAAAAGATAAAATTTATTTTATTAAGGGATATATTGGGGGATTATTATCATAATCATCATCATCACCATCATTTTTCTTTTTCGTTATTTCTCAGTGAATGCATTTCTTATTATTCAAAAAATATTCAACAATTTATATTTATTTATGGTAAAAGAAATCCTGAGGAAAACAAAATGATATCTGTATCTAATTTACTACTGTATATTTACATGATTTGTTCTTGGTCATTTATACACTGCTTGTTTGTTGCTGCCATTTTACTTGGTTCCAGTGTTTGGGGCCAGTTAATTTAACCATTAAATAAATAAATAAATAATAAAAAATAAACAGATGAAACAATTCTACTCAAAAAATTAGCAAGTACACCAGCAGAACAAGTTACAAAAATCTTCACTGGATTTCTGAATAATTAGAATGTTCAAAGTGACTAGAAAATAAATTCACCCATCCCTTTGTTCAATGCAGATAAAGAAACAGTTTTGGCAATTACAAGAGAGATATCTTGGTACCAGTAACCAGGCAAGTGATGAGAGGAACCCGAGAGGAATACCTGCAGCTTTTCTACTCTACAACCAACTTTAAGACCCAAACCAGTATGCTTTGCTGCCAACCAAATATCATTTTGTTCTATGACTGGTTAACAGTAGAGCTGCATGAGGTAGAGCCAGTGTATATGGCCTAGCTGGATTTCAGAAAAGCTTTTGTCTTGGAACTGCACTGAAAACATTGCATTAAGCTAAAATAGTTATGAGTGGGGTGAAATGCTATGAACAGTGTGGGATACTGGCTAAAAGAAAGAACTCATGGGGTGATGGAGAGGCCAATGTTGTCAGGAGAAAGGGAAGTAATCAGTGGAGTGCTGCAAGGGTCAGTGGTGGATCCATGTAAATATTTTTGCTCTGAAATGTCAGAGACAGAATGACCAACAAATGTAAGCTATTTGCAGATGACAACAATCATGACCACAGCACTAAATGTGGGGCAAAGCCTAAAAAGATACCCAGAAATCCTCAACAGGTAGGCAAAGAGATGACAATGAGGTTTAGTGTGGATAAGTGTGGGGTTCTGCAGTTTTAACTCAAAAACACAAAAGTAACTAAGTTTCTATACTAGGAGAGAGAGTGAATGAAAATACACCATCACACATAAATAAACAGGGCAGCAGGAACAAACAATAAATTGTTGGGCTTTTTTCTTTGATGCACAGACTCCTAGCCTAGGGAGATTTTCTTTGCTTCCATGTTCACCATGGCCACTGTGTATCCACTACTCCTTCCATGCCCACCTGACCTCTCCTGTAAGCTCTTGCACCTGACAACACCACAATGATTCCACACTCCCAAAAGCATCCACATCATTTAAATGTGAACTCTTCTATGCCTGCTATCGGTGGTCACCAATTTCAGAGAATACTATCTTTATAGTTATGCGCCTCATGAGTCACCTGAATGCAAGCCCCACCTCCACTGTGGTTGTATATGTCATTCACCTGTCTATCCTAGATTACTCCTCCACAACCCTGTTACTCCCTCTACTCCCACCCTGTCAATCATGCTCACCATTATTGATATATTAAGATTCTGAATTCTGACAGGAAGGCTGATACCACTATAGTGGACAGCCCCACAACTCTCCTTTCTCCGACATTTGATGGTTTACTTTCATCCTAATCATCTGGCTTGATAGACACCTTCATCACAAACCTTTGCTAATCTTTCCCTCACCTATCAGGCAGCCTCCAAATCTCAATGATGCTTTACCTCAAATCAAAATTAGTGCATTAAAATTAAGTATTGTTGTCTTACATGTGAAGCTTGAGGAATCTGGTAAAAATCATCATTATATTTCACTCATACAGTATTTCTGCTTTTTCATTTGTTAATTTACCTGCATTATAATCAAGTTGACTACTTTGCTTCTTAATAGTTTTTGAGTTATTTATATCTTGCAAGAAGCTTACCTTTCCGTATAATTACACATTTTTAAGTGTAATTTTTGAGTCTGATAAACTTATTTCGCACTTGCAGGTTTTGTATAACAGCCTATGACTAACTTGAACTTTAAGTTGCATTAAAAAGCCTTATTTGTTTATTGTCATTGACCCTTTAACAACTAAGATTTTTTCACCCAAATGCTCATCTTAATAAGTGATACTAAATCTGTGGCATGCTGACCATTCCTTTCAACACATCTAGAAGTACAAGGCAATTGTTAGACCATATGTTATATGATATAGATATGTCAATATGATTAAGATAAAAATGCAATGATTCCTAAGTTGAAGAGAAGGTAATTTAAAAGTAATTTACACCAAGGTAGCTCAGGCCTAGCAAGCTGTGGGAAACTATGCAGTGCTACAGCGCTGGTATGACTAGGAATTATATAAATTAATATGCAGACATGCTAAAATTATTTATCTTCAGTTTCATAAAATGTACAAAAAAAATTCAACTAGCAGCAAACATTTCCATAAAAATAATTGAACCATCCAGGAGAAAATATATAATTTAATAGGTGGAAAATAGACTGATAATGGTCTAAAATGTTTTCCTTGAACTTGCAACTTCGAGTAAGTACAGAAATACGTGACAGAAAGAACCAAAAGTTTCATAGTTTATCAGGATTAATAAGTAATAAAGAATTTGACTGCATTACTACTGGGGCTATAGTGCTATTGGCAACAACTGCATGGAGAATGTTTAGAAGGTTTTGCTTAAATTCATTCAGAGGGGCTGTCATCCAGGCACCCATGAAGGGAGTTTGGTCCCTCATTACCCACCAGTCTGCTGTTCTTTTATGATAGGATACATACATCTCTATGGAATGACACTGAGACAGACACAACATGGTCTCAGGCCTGGGAACTACATATTTGCTTCATGTCCTAATCCCACCAATTCACTGGTGAGGGGCAGAGGTGTTTTCTAAATTAAGTTTTTGTCCCTACAGTCATGGATACATGCTACAGATGTAGGGAGGTGCTTTGTGCATTTGCTAATCTCCAGCTGCAGTACTGTCCACTGCTTGTTGTGTTCAAGCATATAACATGGCATATATCATGGCCACATATCACCTGTGCCTCTTCTAGTCCTGGTTAGTGTATTATACTCAACAAGTTCACCATACATGCTACATAATCAATGTGAAACATCAAAAACACCCCAACACCCTTGTCCACTTTCAGAATCAGCCCTAAGGCTCTTTTTATACTGTTTTCCAAACAGGGATAATACCGGATTTAGGGAGTTGTTTTTGAAAGTGGTAAATTTACATGTTGCATTGACTTATCCAGAGAAAAGTGAAGGATTTTGAATGATTTGGCCTCTGATCAGGGGTATTAAAATGGAGAAGGGTAGAGTGGTTGTTTTGATGTTATACATTGTTTGTGTAGCATGTATGTTGAACTTGGCGAGTGTACCAGATACTTATACTTCTGTAAATGAGATTAATGTTTATTATCATAAAATTGACCTTGGGTTACAAAATTTATTGACAGATTGGAGAATTGATGGGATTCTGTTTCACTACCTAAAGTTGACAAACCCAGAATACCAACCTTTTTTGGCATTCCAACGGTTTATAAAAACCCAGTGACCTCCTTTAAGACCCATTATTGTGGCACAAGGTTCAAAAACTGAACACATAGCAAAGTTTATTGATTCTAAATTAAAAATATATATATTGTTTTCTAGTCCCCATATGCTAAGGGATCCTTGGTTGTTGTTGTTGTGTCTTTCGGCTTTTCCCAGTTAGGGGTCGCCACAGCGCAACTCCAGTCCGCTAATGATTGGCAGTAGATTTTTCACGAACACCAAGGTGCCAGCTCGACGTTCAACCTTCAATGAAGGCATGCACATTACGCATGTCTTTCAAACATCCACCCAACCGCAGGGAGGACATGGAGACTCCACACAGAAGGCACTCCCCGCACTCCAGCCAAGAATCGAATGGGAGAACCTCTTGCTGTGAGGCAACAACGCTACCACCGCGGATTCTTGGTACTTTTTGGAAATTATTACAAATACACATTTCTCTGAAGGAGGCTTGTTTGTTACCATGGACATAGATGATTTATTTACTGTAATTCCATACTCATTTGTATCAACTGGTTTGAACAAATGTTACTTGAAATTACACCTAATTTTAATTCAGATATTGGGGTGCTAATTGAGGAGCTGGACATTGCACTGCGATGCAGCATCAGACACAAGGGGTAGCAACGAGAGCCATGTGTGCCCCAACATATGCCAACATTATTTTACTGTTTTGGGAAAGGAACATTTTGTTTCTTTTCAAATTCTCACAGTATTGGGATATATACCTTAGATTCCTGGATGATGTCTTTATGATTTGGAATGGGCTCCTATCAACTTTAGAGGAATTTGTTGAGTTTATAAATTCCACTACAGAGTTGTTAAAGCTCATTTATAATTACTCACACAACAGCATTTGACTTTTTGGATATTAATTTATATAACAACAAAACCGAGAGTTGTTGTTCTTCAAATGTTTTTAGGAAAGAGACTTTTTCCAACAGTTATTTACATTTGAAAAGTAACCACCCTTATAAACAAAAAATCAGTATTGTGAAAGGTCAAATGGTACAGATTTCAGACTTGTTCCTGAAGAAACTTTTTCTTTTTACCAAGAGATGGACTATTTGTTAGATTTATTTTTGGAGAGGGGGTATCCCAGTAATCTTCTTGAAACATTAAAAGTAATGTTACCCAGGATGGAACTGATAGATTCTGTCCTATTCTAAAAGGTTGGGTAGTGAAACCTTAAGACAGTGGAAATAAAACTAAAATAAATACTAACATTTTATTTGTACCTACAACAAAAATTGGGAAACCCTTACACACTTTGAAAATAATAGAGAAATAATGAGGGCATCCACTATTTACATCTTTAGATGATCAAAAAGATAAAAATAGTGTTGGAACATATTCATAAAAAAGGCCTGGGGGGTGGCACAAGAAAATGGAACTCTTGTAACTATTGTCATTTAATTTTTGATAAAACAGCACTTCATGTCAGCAAGAAGAATTTGAGATAATACGCCCTACCAAGGGCTAACTGTGGAACTAGAACTGAGATATAGCTCACCACATGACTCTACCTGTTGGACATGATATGTTGTCCAAACTGAGAGGTCCCTGAGAGAATATTAATATGCCATTAGGAACAAAAACCTTAAGAATGCATTGCACGCCACAGCCAAAGTTGTAACAATTTAACAATTTTAAAAAGTTTTATTTTTGGTTTTGGAACAAAAATATATCTCAACTTTTTCAGAAAGGTGGGAGAACATTTTAGGAGTTGAGGTGGCAAGTGCATTTTGTGGCTCATATTTCACCAGGGCTTAATGAAGCAGCTAACATTTTGTCCCTTTTCAGAAAAAGGGCAAATATGGTTTAGACACTGCATTATTTAGAATAATTATTGAGGATTAACCGTGGTTAATTTTTACAAAGCTATATTTACAACTGGTCAGTTGCATTTTACAACATTTTTAACCTTGGTTTATACAAGAGTTTTTAGTGTACTGTCTGTTTAAGATTTTGACTCAGCAATCATATGACATGAGCTGCTTTTAAAATGTCTGATGCTGATGTAATACATTTTGATGAAGTCTGTGATTTCAGATGAAAGCTTTTAATACACAAATAAAGGTTATGGACTTTTATCCTGCTTTGCTGGTCATCCTTTCTACATATCTGGTTTATTGTTGATGCTGTTTTTATCGACTGGGTGGCATTTCCTGATTTAGTTGTTATTATGTGGATCTGTTTTCTGCTTTTGGTGGATTTTCAACTGTTTTGGGGAATATAGCTTTGCAGGCTATTTTTTCGCAAACTTTCAAAACTCACAATGGTGATATCAGTGAACTCACTGGGAACTTAACCAGGTTGGTTCAGCTTCTTACCCAACAGTCAGCAGGTTGTTGTGGGGAAGGTTGCTAACATGGTTGGTAATTGTTCTAATGGTGTCGGTCTGATTTGGACATTCCTGCTATTCAGGACACACGGATTAAAGGGGGAGCTGAGAAGAATGGTTTTAACTATGGCTACCAGAATTTTGATATTTGGTTGAACACAGATGTGTGGGGTGCTCTGGAGGTTGTCACCTCCCTGAGGTACACTCAACACACTACTGAAAAGGATGGAAAATCTTTTGTTTCATCAATGTTCCCTTCAAATTAACAATGCTTGTTTGAGTTGATGTTTAAAGGACAAGTTAGTCCCAAAGGGACGATGATCCTGCAAGCTACCTAATGGTACTGTGACAGGTTCCTGGTTACACCAGGAAATTATTTCACTGGTTGATAAAACCAAGTTTCAACTCATGGAGCTTATTATTAAAGACAGTGACAACCAGCTGGTAGGTGTTAATGCTGGACTTACAAGTTTAAATAATTTGATTACTCAGGACTTGTTGTTTGACCAAAAATTTCATCACTTATGAATCTATGTTTAAAAATGTGGACACATTGGTTCAGAACAATAGGAATCACAAGCATAAAAAGGTTGAGATGTGACTGGACACATAAGATTGGGAAAGCATATCCTACAACTGTTGGGTCACCATCTAGTGCACCAAGACCTGTGAGCAATCCTGGTGGGAATTCTGGTCCCATTGACGATACCCTTGAGCTGGTATCCTTTGAGATCAATTCCTCCAGAGAAGGGGTTGGCGAAATGGAGGTTGAAGAGATTTACAAGTCTCCTGGTAAGGATTTTCTCTCCCCATCTGTTCAACAACCCAAGAAGAACTTTGTACTCTCAAAGAGGGGGAGGGGATGCAGACAAGGTCAGTGGAGAAGATTGTAGAACTTGAATTCCCAGGTACTTTGCAAGTTTCTGCCCAAATGAATTTAAAGATATTTAACTACACTGGCATGACTATTACTAAAACTCACATTGCCTATCTTGGCGAGGTTTTATGTTATTCCATCACATCATGTAGATTTAGTTGTAATTCTGTTAGATTTGAAATTATTTCTTCAAAACTTAAAATTTCCCTTAATTTTTAGTGATCAAAATGATTTGGTTAACACTCAGTCCTTGAAGAGGAAAGTACCTACACCCCCTCTCCCAAATATGGTATTATCCCTGTTTGAAAAACACTGTGAAAAGAGCCTTAGGGTTCTTTTTGAAGGTGGTAAATTTAAATGTTGCTTCAACCTACCCAGGGATGAAAGGAAGATTTTGAATGATTTGTTCTTTGAGGGGTTGTTTTGATACATACATACATGCATACCAATATTTCAAGCATGGGCATTAATGCTCTTCTAGCTTGCCAATATACCAAAACACTTGTTCCGATAATAAATGTCCAGGCTGTTCTTAAAAATATCTAAACTAGTACTTGATTTAATGTAATTTGGTAGTCTGTTCTATGCATCAGCTACTCTGTCAGAGAACCAATTAATACACTTCTCATTCCTATAGAATCTTCTACATAAGTTGTCTGATGATTCTCTAGTACTTTTTGATAACCCCAAACATTCCCAGAGGTAGTTGTCTGTAAATGCCCTATATACCTGAATAAGATCTCCTTTTAGATATCTGTAAGAGACACTGTACAAGTTCAGATATTTTTGTTTTTCAAAACAACTTAATTTTTCACATCCACAGATGCCCTTGGTATAATTCAGCTGTATTCTTTCCAGTTTACTCATGCTTGTTTTCTTATACAGTTTCCATATTGTTATTCCATACTCAAGTTTGGGTCTAATGTAACTAACAAACAATGACTTCATCATTTTTGATTTCCTAGACTTTATAAATATGTTTATACAAGCTATACTTCTATAACTACCATTAACCAATTGGCTGATATGATTAGAAAAACTCATAGTATTATCTCTCAGCCGTCCAGATTTTCGCAGAAAGTCCAGATTGTTACCTCATATTTTTAGACTGCTCCTCATAAAATTTATGGTTTTCTGGCAAATCACTGAGGATTGAAGTGACTATGTAATACTAACTAATGACAGACATTTGAGTTTCAGACTTCATATGCTTCTGTAGATACACAATAATTCAAAAACTGTTATTCTAGCAGCTTTCTAAGTTTATAGGAATAATATTTAAAATCTGTTCCTATTTTTGAGCCTTTGTCCCCCCATTATTACTTGCTTTGTCCAGATTCTTGCACTGAGAGAGGTATGACTCATAGCTGAATCTACCCATATACCTAGGTCTTTAAATTAGTCTACAGTTTCAACCACTGTGTACTGTATTCAATTTTCACCTTTCAATTTATGTCTTCCAAATCTCATATGCATAGTTTTTGATGTATTTATCAACATGTTATTCTCCTGTGCCCAAATGGTCAATTTAATTAAGTTATTTTGCAGACATGCCTTATCTGAAACACAAGTAATTAGTTTACACAATTTCAGGTCATCTGCATATAGATTGTAGAACACCCCAGATGAAAAAGTTAGGTCTGAAAGATACAATTTAAACAAGTAAGGGCCTAGGACAGAGCCCTGTGGGACATCCTGACTGTGACCAAGGATTTCACCTGTCCAGTTGCTGTATGATACTTGCCATGTCCAATTTGCAAGCCATGCAGCTATCCACCTTATCAGGAGTACAGCAATACCTAGTTCTACTAATTTTATTGATCAGTGTTATGTGTATGACCCTGTCAAATGCTGACATTAAATCTATGTAAATTACATTGCAGCACAATATTTCATTCATAGCTGATATTATATTTTTATAGAACATCATGGTATAGGTGGTAATAGATCTATTTTCAACATATGCATGCTGATATATGGTTTCAAGTCCCAACTTATCCAGTTCTGAGAATAACTTATCCAATATTACCTTTCCATTATTTTTCCATAACATGAAAGTAGACTTAAGGGTCTATATGACTCTGGGTTAGTCCTACTCCCCTTTCCCTTGAAGACTGGCTTAATAAGCACGTCTCCAATCTTGAGGAATCTCCCCCTATTTATATGACCTAGCGAATAATAAATATAATGGTACTGTAAGTTTTTGCTGAAGTGTTCTCGGGTCATTGTCACTAATTCGGTCTCCTCCCTGTGTTTTGTTTGGATCAAGTTTGCACAGTTCTTTTTCAATATAATTTAATTTGATTCCAGTATCTGGGTTTACCTGGATGTCACTAGAGCAACTTATCACTCCTTTTGTGGAGCTAAACTGTTTTGTATAAGATTTTCTGAAAATATCTATAATCTGTTTTGTCTGAGAATAAATTTTAGAATCTGCACACAGGTTATCAATTTGTATCTTTACTTCTACATATTTTGTATCTATAAAAAGATTTCCAGTTATGCTCATTATCTTTATATACATTTTCTTTAATTTTTTCTTGAACTTGTCTCACACTATGCCTAATCTGTTTGTCCAGCTTGTTTATTTCAGTTTTCAAAGTTGTAGTTCAAACTCTCTTCCATTTCTTATATTTTTTGTCTCTCACCTTAATCAGTTATCTTGTTCATATAGAATTGTACCCCCCTGATGTTGTATGCCCAGATCCTGATGTTAAGTATTTGTTTCATTTTTTGAATTCAAACAATTTCTCTTTCAAAACTTTCCACATTCCATCTGCAGTTTTTCCACTGAACACCTCACTCCAGTTAGTTTTACATAGTGACTGTTTTGCATCCATATAGTCTGTTATTAACCTTCTGTGTATTAGTTTAGATTTGAGTTTGACAGAATTATCTAGCAGCAAATTAACCTTTATAACCCCATGATCACTGCACATCAGTGGTGGTAAAACTTGACTTGAAGTAACAGTAAATTTTTAGGAACGCAAATAATGTATAGTATGTTCCGTCCCCTGGTAATTTATTTTTACAATGTGAAGCAATTGTTGTTCCTGAATATACCCTGTGAATAATTTCCTTACTAACTTCATTGAATCAATATTATTCTAGTCTGTTTCTGGTAAATTTAAGTCCACAGCTAGCATTATTTTTCCCTCCTGTGTTTAATGCAAGAAATGTATGAATTCCTCTAGATCATCTCCACTTGACTTTGGTGGTCTATACACTCCAACAATTATTATATGTTCCAGGGATATCTTTATTTTTACTGTTACACAGTCTATAGTATTGGTGTTATCACTGAACATGTACTAATCACAGGTCTCATAGCTATCTTTAATCCCCATCATAACACCTCTACCTGACCCTGACTTTTTGTTAAAATATCTGTTACAGTAAACACATTTATACCCTGACAGAACTGGTTTCCAGTCATTGTTCTTTAACCATGTTTCACAAACAAAAACAAGATCAATCTTGTGGGAACATAGCACATTTTCCAATACAAATACTTTATTATTAATGCTCCTAGGGTTAACAGTCATCAGAGATGCATCAAATGTTGCTATCTGTGCACTGTTAAATTTTTAACCAGGGAAAAATCCTGCTTAGTGTTTGTCAAATTTTGCAAAATATGTCCTGCAAAAATTCTCTTCCCTGGACTTGACAAATGCATGCCATCCTGTCCGAACATATGTGTGCCCAAAACTAGGCTTGGATGCTCTACATATTTCCATTTATTTAAAACAGGACATTTTTTCCATGTAGGCATTTACCCAAAAAAACTTTTCATTCATAGTGACCTGACTATCCCTTCTATAGGTGATTTGTGAAAAATACATCCTAACACACACCAGTACAGGCTATATTATATAAGAGGGCTGTCAGTTCCTTACTAACAGTCAGAGAATCCTTGTGGATGACATTTTTCCTGACAAGAATAAAAATGGATCTGTACTTCCTTACATTTAGGCATTCCAAGGTTTGTATCACATCTTCTGTTTTTGCTCCTGGCAAGCATAACTCTATTTGATGTGCATTATCTGCTCTGCAAATATAAGTATCGATTTCTCTAACTGAAACTCCAATTACAAGAATATCTTTGTTAGCCAGCTTTGAAGAATCTTCAGCTTCTAATACAGTAATATCTGTTCTATCAGTTGTTAAGAAGGATAGATCTTCATCACCATTGGTCTTATTAATCCCACTGTTTTCATTGTGTATTAAATTCTCATCCATCTGGTATTGTAAATCCACAGCTTGAGCCATGTAGTCAACATCTGTCTTTCTCTTCTTTTTTCTTACAGTAATGTTCTTCAGTCCTTCCATGTTCAATTTGATTTCTTCCTTTTCACCTGCCCCTTGCCTCTTTTTTCTATCTTCTCTTTTGGAAAAGCAATGCCTTTTTCTGTAGACTGAATGTTTTCTCATATAAAAATATTATCATTCCCTGTAACCTGTAAATTACATAACAAAGCAATCTTTTTACTACGTATTCTCTTTCCTTTACAGTCATTAATCAGTTTCTTTTTTCTCCTTGTTATTTGTTGAGAACTTCTTCCTTTCTTTCTTTTTTTTGTTTCCTTCTGAACAAACTGGATCCTCAGATTGCTATATACTTGCATCTAGAATTCCAAAGTTGTCAGGGGCATTGTCTTGTTTCATAGGGGTTGAATGATCTTTGCAGACAATAGACACTTCATTTCCTAAATGTGTTCTATTTGTTCTTTGCCTAACATTATTTATCTCACTGGTCCAGTCATTAATATGTAAAACAGCAGTTCCCCAAGCAATGCCAATTGCACAAGTGCAATCATCAAGTCGAGATTTACTTCTGACAATGGTAAGCAAATCATCCAACTTTTAAGACAAGGAACACAGATCACCAGTGTTAACAGCTGTTAACTTTAAATATGCATAGCATTTATTACAGTGTGCAAGATATTTGTGCATTAGCAAATCATTAGTTGCATACTCATTTAAGGAATCCATATTTGACTTCAAATGAATAAAATATTGTAAAAGAAAAGAATAATCAAAATCAGTAACCACAGAATTCAAAGAGAACTTAAATCAACTTCTGTGACAAAAAAAAAAAATCACACGAGCAATATACAACTAATTACTAAAGTAAGTACAGTAAGGTTGTTTTGACCATACAAGTTGTGCAAGCCAGGTAAAAGCTGTAATTCCTTTACGTCGCACACGGTAGCTTCTGCTCACTATTGCTCGCAATTGCACTTCTTTTTAACAGTAAAGATTAATAAATCACAAACCAATGTAAGGTTGCTTAGATATGGTCAGGATTTTCTTTTCTGCAGTCTGTGTGAATTTATAGTTGTCTAGGCCCCTTGGGGTGGTTAGAGATTGTCTGTCTAAAACGTATCCCTTTCTAACAACCAACAGTGAAATTAAAGGTAAAACAACAAAGTATGAAAGTAAATCTTGTTAACAAGCTGTCCCTTCCTACCTACAAACAGTGAAAACAGTGATAACAAATAAAATATAAATTCAAATAAAACATCTCTTACCAGTCAACTCCACAGTAAATCATAAACCAAGGTAGGATTGTTTAGATATGCTTGATGTTACACATTGACTATTTAGCACATATATTGAACTTGTTGAGTGTACCAGGTACCTATAAATGTACTTCTGTAAATGAGATTAATGTTTAGTATCATAAAAGTGACCTTTGGTTAGAAAATCTATTAATGGAAGGGAGAATTGATGATAGTCTGTTTCACTATCTGAAGGCTGACAAACCCAGAATGCCAGCTATTTTTTGGCATTCAAAAGGTTCATAAAAAACACTATTGCTGCACATGACTCAAAAATTGAACCCATAAGTCAAGTTTATTGATTCTAAATTGAAAGTATATTGGTTTACTAGTCCACACACACTAAGGGATTCTTGGCACTTTTTGGAAATTATTAGAAATGCATATTTCTCTGAAGAAGGTGTGTTTGTTACCATGGTTAATGATTTATTTACTGTAATTCCTCTCTCAGTTGGTATCAATTAGTTTGAACAAATGTTATTTAAACTTATACATGATTCCAGTTCAGATATCGGGGTGCTAAATGAGGCCCTGGATGTTGTACTGAGAGAGAACATTTTTAAGTTTGAAGGGGAATTTTACTATCAGACACAAGGGGTGACAATAAGAGCCACATATGCCCCAACCTATGCCAACATTGTTTTACTGTTTTGGGAAAGGAATGTTTTGTTTCCTTCCAAATGCTCACAGTATTGGAATATACACCTCAGATTTCTTGATGATGCCTTTGAGTTGGAACAGTCCCCTATCAAATTTAGAGTTTATAAATTCCACTACAGAGTTTTCAACGTTCACTTATAATTATTCACATGGTAGTATTGATTTTTTCATATTAATTTAAAAAAACAAAATTAAGGGTTGTTTATTTTTTTGAATGTATTAAGGAAAGAGATTTTTTCCAACAGTTATTTACATTTTTAGAGTAACCACCCTTACAAACAAACAAAAAAACAGTGTTGTAAAGGGTCAGAAGGTAGAAATTTGCAGACATTCATTGGAAGAAACTGTTTTTTTTTACCAACAGATGAACTATTTGTTGGATTTAATTTTGGAAAGGGGTACCCCAAGAATCTTCTTGAAGACATTAAAAGTATAATTACCTACTGCAGAGATGATAGATTCATATTCTAAAAGGTAGGGTGTTGAAACCTCATGACAGTAGAGACAAAAACAAAATAGGTACCAAAATTGTATTCGTACATATACCAATGGGGTCTAGTATGTGTAGGACATTTATAAGGAAATGTGGTGAACACTTAAGCACTTTGAAAATATTAGAGATGTGGTGGGGCATCCCCTGTTTATGCCTTTAGAAGAGCAAAAAATATTAAAATGGTATAGGAACGCAATCATAAAAAAGACTTCAAGGGGGTGGTACAGGAAAATGCAACTCTTGTAACTACTATGTAATATTTGGCAAACCAACACTTCAAGTCAGTTAGACATATTTTTGAGGCATTGCACCCTACCAATGGCTAACTGCAGGACTAGAACTGTGGTATATCTTGCCATATTGTGGCGCATTTTATTTTGGCAAAAAGGAGAGATCCCTGAGGGACAGGTTTATGAACATGAATATGCCATTAGAAACAAAAACCTTATGAATGCTCTTGCACGCTACTGCCAAAGTTGTAACAATTTTAAAAAGTTTTTATGTTTGGTTTTGGAAAAAAAAATCTCTCACCTCTTTTGGGTTGGTGGGGGAACATATTAGAGTATAGGGAGTTGTGTTGGCAAGTGGACTTTGTGGTTCATATTTCACCCAGGCTTAATGAAGCAGCTAACATTATGTGCCTTTTAAGTCATTCACTCCAATGGAGCTCAGGAACTTTGAACTGTAACTTCCAATGGGCGGAGCTTAAGCCTTTTGACAGAATCAAATTAGATCCTCACATTTCAAACAAATGTTCATATCTCTGGAACCATAACAGCTAGGATCTATAGTACGTTATTGAAAAGCCATTATATCGAACGGCTTTTCATCGACCCATAAAAGTCGAACTCTTATAATAGCGAAAACCCAAATGAGCAAATTCTTTCCCTGGGAAAGAAATCGCTAGCTCTACCACAAACTACACACTAGTTTAAACATAACAAAGTTGGGGGGCTTCACCCCTCCCTTACTAAATATACCAACTCCAAGATCACACTACAGTGGGGAAAAGGGCAAACTCACAAAGATGGCCAAGCGGTTTCTTACCCAGGGAAAGAATTCGCTCATTCGGGTGTTAGCTATTATAACAGTTCGATTTTTACTGGTCGATGAAAAGCCGTTTAATATAACAGCTTTTCGATAGTGTAATATACACCCAGCAATTATGAAATAAGTATAAATGGCAAATGTTTCAGCACAAACTATTTTTACACTGGTAGTATTCTTTACGTTCTAGGTCTAAAATTGAATTTTATAAGTCATGGTAAGCACAGTAACTATTATTTTATAAACAACTTACAATATTTCTGTAACCACTCAAGTTACACACACATACTGTCAGCGACATTTTATTCATCAAGTGGAGAGTTTTCATATGAGGCCAAGGAGTTCTGTATGTGTTACTTTGTTGTTGAGATAATTAGAAAAATGTGAAAAGTATATATATATATATATATATATATATGTATATATATATATATATATATATATATATATATATATATATGTATATATATATATATATATATATATATATATATATATATATATATATATATAAATTCATATCATAAAAACAACAGTTAATCTGTATTTACCTACACTAAGTAGAGGTCAAATATTAATGCAGTTGAGTTTGCCATTGTGAAAGGTTTCAGATGAACTATTTTAAATCCTTGTACATAGCATGTTTTTAGAATTATTGGTGCAAATATTAATAAACAATGCTTGATGCCTAGAGGCGTCAGTAGGAGTTAACTGCAGATGCACCTGGAGGCGTCACACGGATGTAATGAGTTAAGAGAACGAGAAAATATGGTTTAGACATGGCATTGTTTAGAATAATTATAGTGGATTAACTGTGGTTAATCATTACATAAACAAATTTTCAACTGGTCAGTTGTATTTTACAACATTTTTAACCTTGGTTTATACAACAGCTTTAAGTGTACCGTCTGTTTAAGATTTTGACTCAGCAAGTCACAGTATGACATGAATTGGTTATAAAATGGCTGATGCTGATATAAGTAATGTATTCTGATGAAGTCTGTGATTGCAGATGGAAACACTTAATGCACAAATAGAAAACTTTTGGACTTGTTATCTTGCCTTGCCAGTCATCCTTTCTACATATTTGGTTTGTTGCTGCCATACCATAGAGCCAAAGTCTTGCTTAAATTCTTGATGCACATTTTTAATAACCGGTTAAGCAAATCAGGCCATGGAGCTTTAAACTGGTTGAGAGACTTTGAAACAAAATTTAATTCCTCAGCTTGATATAAACTCAAATATAAGAAGGAGTCATTGCATTAGAATCTGAAAACATTAAACTGAGTTTTATTGGGTAGTATTTGCTGCATGATGCAGCAGATAGTGATGAAATGTGTTCAGAATTCCTGATATTATATTTAAACATATGGTGGGATTGGACTGGTACCAAAACTCAATCACTTAGCATGTCGGTACATTTAGATTCATTTCAAGTGCTAGTTTCCTGGTATTTTTTTTGTGTGAACAGGTGGCTTTCATTTATGAGGTGTTGCATAACAAGCTTGTTCCTTTAATAATGGACTTTCTGAGCTTGGGATAAAAGGGGATTAATTATTCCTAGGCAAGGCCATGTGTAAGCATTTTAATATACAGAAATTGTATTAGCTCTCATCAAATCCTTCTTTATTCACACACAAAAATATGAAGTATACTAGCTATCAATGAACCAGTTTTTTTCTCCATGTGGGGTGGAACTTTAGGATGCTCATGAAATTATTAGACATTGCCATCCTCTGGTAGGAGGAATTTTGGATAAAAGATTTAATAATGAGGGAGAATTGGCACACTTTAAAGATGAAAACCCTTGCTGAAACAAATGTGAGGATAATTTATACTATTTAATGACTTAAAGTTTAAGCAACAGAGCTATAGCAGCTCTGAGTTTAAAACTGCTGTTTGACTGCATTGATTTTGGAATTTCTACATTTAAAATTTGGATATTTCTTTTACATTTTGATTTAGGTATTATTATATTACAGTTTGTTGTATTTTAAACTCTGTTTTACTGCAAAGTTTTTTTCCTTGAAGTCTTAAAAGACTAGCTATGGTCATTTAGCAAACATTCCTTTTATATTCATTGACTGAATGGGAATTAGACCTAGCTAATTAGTGGGAGGAGATGAGAAACAACAGTTTTGTCATTTAAGGTATTCATCTACATTCCTCTTCATCTACAGTAGCTAGGGTTGCCACCTCCATTTTTTTATGGACTATCCAGAAATAAAAATGGCTGTCCGATAGTCCAGAAAACACTGTAGACACTCTGGTATTCTGTTTCAAAAAAGAAACAGACTATTGAAGTTTGTTAAATCAGCAGATTTGCTATGCTTTTTTACAGGAAAGCAGAGTAAATCGGTAGGACTTAGGCATCAGGAACGGAAAAAGAGGGCATTCCTCATCAGCTGATGTCATAAAGATATCATAAAATGGGTAGAGCATGGATGGTAGAGGGACAGAAATGGGCAGGGTTATGGATGATGTGAGGGTGTGTGGCCTTTCTCCAGTTTTAGCGACAACAAAAGGTGACAACCCTAACAGGAGCTCTGAGTGTAAAACTGTTGTTTTACTGCATTGATTTTTGGATTTTTTCCTACCCTTATGCCCAACTCTTGTTGTGCTTTTAAATTTGGTGCCTTTTTAGCTGCCCACCCATACTATAAAATAGAGTTTGCAAGCCAACCCCTTGCTGTTTCTACTGGATACTAATTGCCCAAACTGATAAAACACTCCAGGGTGTAGACAGTGAATTCCATTTTGTACTCAGAAGTGCTTATTGCTACCCCCAACCAACCTAGCATTTAAAAAATAGTCATGTCACTCAAGCTATTGCCCCCAGCACTTAATGTGTGTAACATTTCAGCTGCTCATTCAAAAACTGTTGAGAAATATTCCCCAGGATTTACTAATCTTCCGTGTAAGACTAGATTAATCTTACATGGAAGTGCCAGTCTAAGAGTATGACGGCAGCGAGCCATGCATATTAATGAGGCACGCTGCCTCAACTCTAAAGCTTACATGGAGCGTGGACAAGTGCAGGGGGCGTGTCGGACTGCTGAGCAGTCCAAAAATCCACGCCCCTGCAATGAAGAAACACCACAATTTCAAGTTACATGAGCGAGTCTGCTCACATGTGCACAATGTAACACTACACTCCCCCATATGTTAAACAAATGACAAAATTAAAAATAGAGTTTTTTTATTTTTATTTTTTATTTCATCTGATATAGCTGCCCGTAATTGCACGTGTTTGTGTGGGTTTGCCCATTCCTTAGCTACAGTTAGTAACTTAGACACCAGAAGAGGATAATAAGAAAAATATATGCAAATTAAACAAAATAGCAATAGCATAGTGGTTAGAGCCTTCGCACAAAGAGGAGGCATTCCTAGTTCAAGTCCCATTACCGCATGTTCCATTTTCTGTTGGAAATCTGTATACAAAAATATTTCCTGACATTTTTTATGTATAAGAACAAACTGAAAGAGAACAAACTTATAATCCCACGAAATGGCTAGGTACACGAAGAAAAGCACAGTGTCAGGAAGTATTTCCAACTGCTTTATTCAAAACGAAATCCACTCCACGAACTCAGTACTGTACAAAGTACTGCACACAAGAAACAAACACACAAGGTTGAGCGCTTTCATCTGCAAAGGCAGATTTCATCAGAACCAAGAAGCTCCCAATCTTTGTTCTTAAATAACTGGTTTGGCGCCAAAATTGGTGAATTAATTAATTAGTTGGGTGTTCACTCATAATATACATCATAGCAAAAGTCTATACGCAAATGGTGTATATTATTGTTCTTAATATAAATAACAAAACAACAAAACACAACATAAATTTTAATCCCTAAAACTCTTACTATAATATGTACAAATGTATGGTATTATGTATAAAAATGTATAAAAATATGTATAAAAATATATATAAATATATAAAAATATATAAAAAATATATGAAATGTTATGAAATATATAATGAAATATATAAAATATAAAATTGTGCCTATATACATATATGTATATATATGTGTATATGGAATATGTATAAGGGATATATGTCTATATTTGTATAAATAATTTATCCTAATATGTCATAAGTTGTATAGTGCCTAATACCAAACAAAAATTTTTTTATATTGAAAGTCGAGATACTAAAGACATACTTTGAATGACTAAAATGCAAGGGCTGGTAAAATTCAACATCAATTCCAAGGTTGTGCATACTTATACCATAAAATTGTACAATTTATACAAAATTTCCCAAATAATCCTAATCTTGCTGCAAACTAATCTAATTTAGCGTAAAAGCAGTATATAGTAATTAAATAATGATATATAGAGAAATATAGAAAAATATAGAGAAATATAGATGTAATAATAATAATAATAATGTAATAATGTAATGCATTGGTATTAGGTAAGGCATTATTATTTAGTAAGGCATTGATATTTAGTAAGGGAACTAGTGAAAGCCAAGGCAACTACACTAGCTGTCAAAAATAAGAAAGGGTTTGATACTAATGTGGTCATTGAGGCCAGGTTTAGTTGTTGCATCACATATCATTTGCCATTTGCTTTCTAGAAGAGACAAATAACATTTCCAATTGCCTCCAGCAGTTGTTGTGTCAATGTGATCTATAATGCTAAACAGAAAGGAATGCTCATTACCCCTATCAATAATGTGCCTGCTTAACGCATTGTTGGGATCTTTCTTCCTTATCCTATAAATACGAGTCTTGAGTCTCCTTTCTGTTTTGCCTATGTAAAATGCATCACATCCCTCACAGGTGGCAACATAAACTAATCTAGATGTATTACAGTTACCACCTTTGCTGTGCAGGCAATTGTGGGTGATGTTGTTCAATTTCAAAACCTTACTTGTATTGATTAATCTACACTGCTTACAAGATCCACATTTCTTGGTATATCCATTCATTGCGGCCTCTCTGTGTTTCAGCTGGGTAGTTACTAACAACCTTTTAATGTTGTAAGAAGTTTTGTACACAAACGTGGGGGCTTTTCCCACAACACTGGTGGAATCCTCTGATGTTCTGAAAAGATTCCAGTGTTTTAATAATATCTCCTTAAGTGTATTAACATAAGGACTGTAAGTGAGGACGCAAATACATCCTCCTATTCCTCTCTTATTTTCTTGTGAGATGAAAGGTTTGCCTAATAAAGGTGGGTATTTGTTCCCCCATTCTTTCATAATGAAAGTTTGAATAGGTTTTATCAAGTTGTTCGGATATCCCCTATTGGAAAACATTTCAAATATGCTGTTTAATTCACTCTCCATAAACTCCCTGGTCGAGCACATGCGTGCAGCTCGAATACACTGACCTTTGAAGATGTTTTTGAATATATGGGGTGGATGACAACTGTTATAATACAAATAGTCGTTCGAAAATGTTTTTTTCCTGTATATTTGAGATTGAAATCCACTCTCAGTGGTTGATATATACGTATCCAAATAAGCTATACCCTGAGACTCTACATTATAAGTGAATTTCAAAAATTCCGTTGTTTTATTTAAATAATCAATAAATTCGGGTATCAAATTGACTGGTCCTTTCCATAAGACAAATAAGTCATCCATATATCGACTATAATAGATGACGTGCTTGTAATAAGTGCTTGGGAACACAAACAAGGATTCCCATTCGAGCATTACAACATTGGCGAAAACTGGGGCACATGAAGCCCCCATGGCAACTCCTCTGTTTTGTCTAAATAATTCCCCTTGAAATTGCAAGTAATTGTGTTCTAGGACCAACCTCATCATATCAACCAACAAATTGATTTTCTCATAACTCAACCCAGAATATCTCTTTAACCCATCAAAAAAGAAGTCCAGACCTTGCTCCTTGGGAATACAGGAGAAAAGGTCTATGACGTCTATGGTTATGAAAGTTTGACCATGATGCCAAATTGTTGGTGTGAGTCTACTCAAAAAATTCCAGGAGTCCTTAATGAGATGTTCAGCATTTTGATATACTTGCTTTGTCCAAGAGTCAATGGTGACACCAATATTGTAGGTTTTGGACTTGGAACCGGAAATGATAGGTCTGAAGGGGGGTCGACTGACATTCTTGTGTATCTTCGGAATCCCTATAATTGTAGCCATCTTGGGAAATTAATTTCTCATAAACTCATAAGTTTCATTCGTGATCCTATTGTCGACTAGGAATTCTTCAATGGCTAGGTCAATACGCTGGTAACCAATATTGACCTGATTGCGAGACACTTCTTCATAGTTTCCAGATTCATGTAGTATGTTCAAAATTTCCTGATTGTAATCGACAGTGTTGAACAACACTATCCCTCCCCCTTTGTCCGGTTTCATAATCCTGAGATCTTTGTTACCCATGACTGTTTTCAAACACTCTCTTTCCTCCACTGTAAGGTTGTCCTGTAAGTAATCAGAAGGTAGAGTAGCATGCTTTTTGATATTATTGGAAAACCAATATATATCACTAGCAACCATCTTTTCATATTGGGCTACAATTGGATTGTATCCTGGAACGTAGGTACTTTTCCGTTTGGTTCTTACCCGATGGTCTTCTACATGCTGTTCCATATTGTCTACATGGTTGTTATCCTTAAATTGAAAAGCCAAGTTCATCCTCCTAGAAAGAAGCTTAATCTCCTTTATGGTGTCAAAAATATTGAATTTGGAAGTGGGGATGAATTTCATGCCCCTGCAAAATAAGGAACAAAATTCCTCAGAAACAACAAGATCAGTATAGTTGTATACCTGCAAGCCTTTGTAGGTGGTAATGACCACCGGTTGAACATGTGAGATGGTGGAACATGTAGAATTATCCTGGGTATTGGGCTGTGGACTCCGGGGGTCTGGTCTCCCTAGCCCCACTTGGATACCAGGATTTAATATCTTGTCCTGTACATTTTGGGGGCTGGATGGAATCGTCCCCCCTGAAAATTTTGTTCGCCCTCTACTCTCCATGGGTCGTTTCTTTCCCTTCCGTGGGTCTCATGTCCTTTGTTATATCTACTCGCGTAACTCTTGTACTGAGGCCACACGTATGCTCTCTGCTGTTTATAGGCCGTGATGTCTCTATCAATTTTGCCTTTCTTTCTATTTATTATAGTGTTAGCTTTAAATTCCACTGTACTAAATTGTTTGTGATACAAATCACACCATAAATTAAAATGTTCATCCTGCAATATTTCTTCATTAAGTTTATCAATTTCATTTGTTAAATGAACTAGTTTTTCCTCATTACATGCAATTAATTTCTCTATGTATAATGTGCCAAACTGATCAAACAATTTATTGAAATCATGCACAACATTCTCAGTATATTCCAACCCCAACGGCAATTTAAAAAATCTTAACCCCTTCGGTATAATACCTAACTCTATGCATTGTATTAGGTAAGAATTATCAATTTTGATACTTTTGGCTTGTATAAGCCTCTTGCCTAAAGCATATATTTTTTGCTTAATGCTCCCTTCCTCAGATCTAATCGGGGTTCTATTAAAATCAACACAATTGTCGTTCTGTGTAAATGCAACATCCCTATTAATAAAATTATTAACATTGTAATGTTTGAAACCTTTATCATTCACAACATAACCACTTTTCTTATTTTGAACATATTGTAAGTCTCTAGGGCTCGATCCTGTTTTCCTGTAATTGTTGTGAGAAACAGTACCTTTGTGTGACTCAACCCGCTGAGCCACAGAGGAATAGGTTTTCACCATGTCCTTCCTTTTTGGTTTGGCCCCCAGTCTCTGCGGTTCTTCATCTAGATGGAACAAACTGAAATCGAAGGTACATTCAGCGTCCAGTGAAATATTTAAATGGTTGTCCTCCACACTGGTTTCTTTCAAATTCAATCTGGTTGACCGCTTACTTGCTTCCCCTTCAGTAAACGAACCTCTGGTATGGTGGGGTTGAGCGTTTGGTATTTCGCTAGAACTGTTGAGATGGAAATCTAAGTCCATACTGCGTTTCCCGTCCTTCACCTCGTTACCTTCATCACTTCTATTGCTGGCACTTACTTCCTTTCCTCCGTTACGGGCTTTCTGAAGTGTTTCATTGTCCAAATTGGTTAGAAAAGAAAACTTGCTAACCATAGCCAACAGTGACCTCTGCCCTTAAAGAGACAAGCTCTTCACGGTCTGTAGGAACCGGCAATTCCTTGAGCACTTCAGCCATCACGAAAAGTCACCAAGAACAAACTGAAAGAGAACAAACTTATAATCCCACGAAATGGCTAGGTACACGAAGAAAAGCACAGTGTCAGGAAGTATTTCCAACTGCTTTATTCAAAACGAAATCCACTCCACGAACTCAGTACTATACAAAGTACTGCACACAAGAAACAAACACACAAGGTTGAGCGCTTTCATCTGCAAAGGCAGATTTCATCAGAACCAAGAAGCTCCCAATCTTTGTTCTTAAATAACTGGTTTGGCGCCAAAATTGGTGAATTAATTAATTAATTAATAAAGTATGTCTTTAGTATCTCGACTTTCTATATAAAAAATTTTTTGTTTGGTATTAGGCACTATACAACTTATGACATATTAGGATAAATTATTTATACAAATATAGACATATATCCCTTATACATATTCCATATACACATATATATACATATATGTATATAGGCACAATTTTATATTTTATATATTTCATTATATATTTCATAACTTTTCATATATTTTTTATATATTTTTATATATTTATATATTTTTACACATATTTTTATACATTTTTATACATAATACCATACATTTGTACATATTATAGTAAGAGTTTTAGGGATTAAAATTTATGTTGTGTTTTGTTGTTTTGTTATTTATATTAAGAACAATAATATACACCATTTGCGTATAGACTTTTGCTATGATGTATATTATGAGTGAACACCCAACTAATTAATTAATTCACCAATTTTGGCGCCAAACCAGTTATTTAAGAACAAAGATTGGGAGCTTCTTGGTTCTGATGAAATCTGCCTTTGCAGATGAAAGCGCTCAACCTTGTGTGTTTGTTTCTTGTGTGCAGTACTTTGTATAGTACTGAGTTCGTGGAGTGGATTTCGTTTTGAATAAAGCAGTTGGAAATACTTCCTGACACTGTGCTTTTCTTCGTGTACCTAGCCATTTCGTGGGATTATAAGTTTGTTCTCTTTCAGTTTGTTCTTGGTGACTTTTCGTGATGGCTGAAGTGCTCGAGGAATTGCCGGTTCCTACAGACCGTGAAGAGCTTGTCTCTTTAAGGGCGGAGGTCAAGCAAACTGTTGGCTATGGTTAGCAAGTTTTCTTTTCTAACCAATTTGGACAATGAAACACTTCAGAAAGCCCGTAACGGAGGAAAGGAAGTAAGTGCCAGCAATAGAAGTGATGAAGGTAACGAGGTGAAGGACCGGGAAAGGCGGAAACGCAGTATGGACTTAGATTTCCATCTCAACAGTTCTAGCGAAATACCAAACGCTCAACCCCACCATACCAGAGGTTCGTTTACTGAAGGGGAAGCAAGTAAGCGGTCAACCAGATTGAATTTGAAAGAAACCAGTGTGGAGGACAACCATTTAAATATTTCACTGGACGCTGAATGTACCTTCGATTTCAGTTTGTTCCATCTAGATGAAGAACCGCAGAGACTGGGGGCCAAACCAAAAAGGAAGGACATGGTGAAAACCTATTCCTCTGTGGCTCAGCGGGTTGAGTCACACAAAGGTACTGTTTCTCACAACAATTACAGGAAAACAGGATCGAGCCCTAGAGACTTACAATATGTTCAAAATAAGAAAAGTGGTTATGTTGTGAATGATAAAGGTTTCAAACATTACAATGTTAATAATTTTATTAATAGGGATGTTGCATTTACACAGAACGACAATTGTGTTGATTTTAATAGAACCCCGATTAGATCTGAGGAAGGGAGCATTAAGCAAATATATGCTTTAGGCAAGAGGCTTATACAAGCCAAAAGTATCAAAATTGATAATTCTTACCTAATACAATGCATAGAGTTAGGTATTATACCGGGGTTAAGATTTTTAAATTGCCGTTGGTTGGAATATACTGAGAATGTTGTGCATGATTTCAATAAATTGTTTGATCAGTTTGGCACATTATACATAGAGAAATTAATTGCATGTAATGAGGAAAAACTAGTTCATTTAACAAATGAAATTGATAAACTTAATGAAGAAATATTGCAGGATGAACATTTTAATTTATGGTGTGATTTGTATCACAAACAATTTAGTACAGTGGAATTTAAAGCTAACACTATAATAAATAGAAAGAAAGGCAAAATTGATAGAGACATCACGCCTATAAACAGCAGAGAGCATCGCGGTGGCCTCAGTACAAGAGTTAGTAGATATAACAAAGGACATGAGACCCACGGAAGGGAAAGCGACCCATGGGGAGTAGAGGGCGAACAAAATTTTCAGGGGGGACGATTCCATCCAGCCCCCAAAATGTACAGGACAAGATATTAAATCCTGGTATCCAAGTGGGGCTAGGGAGACCAGACCGAGTCCACAGCCCAATACCTATGATAATTCTACATGTTCCACCATCTCACATGTTCAACCGGTGGTCATTACCACATACAAAGGCTTGCAGGTATACAACTATACTGATCTTGTTGTTTCTGAGGAATTTTGTTCCTTATTTTGCAGGGCATGAAATTCATCCCCACTTCCAAATTCAATATTTTTGACACCATAAAGGAGATTAAGCTTCTTTCTAGGAGGATGAACTTGGCTTTTCAATTTAAGGATAACAACCATGTAGACAATATGGAACAGCATGTAGAAGACCATCGGGTAAGAACCAAACGGAAAAGTACCTACGTTCCAGGATACAATCCAATTGTAGCCCAATATGAAAAGATGGTTGCTAGTGATATATATTGGTTTTCCAATAATATCAAAAAGCATGCTACTCTACCTTCTGATTACTTACAGGACAACCTTACAGTGGAGGAAAGAGAGTGTTTGAAAACAGTCATGGGTAACAAAGATCTCAGGATTATGAAACCGGACAAAGGGGGAGGGATAGTGTTGTTCAACACTGTTGATTACAATCAGGAAATTTTGAACATACTACATGAATCTGGAAACTATGAAGAAGTGTCTCGCAATCAGGTCAATATTGGTTACCAGCGTATTGACCTAGCCATTGAAGAATTCCTAGTCGACAATAGGATCACGAATGAAACTTATGAGTTTATGAGAAATGAATTTCCCAAGATGGCTACAATTATAGGGATTCCGAAGATACACAAGAATGTCTTCAGACCTATCATTTCCGGTTCCAAGTCCAAAACCTACAATATTGGTGTCACCATTGACTCTTGGACAAAGCAAGTATATCAAAATGCTGAACATCTCATTAAGGACTCCTGGAATTTTTTGAGTAGACTCACACCAACAATTTGGCATCATGGTCAAACTTTCATAACCATAGACGTCATAGACCTTTTCTCCTGTATTCCCAAGGAGCAAGGTCTGGACTTCTTTTTTGATGGGTTAAAGAGATATTCTGGGTTGAGTTATGAGAAAATCAATTTGTTGGTTGATATGATGAGGTTGGTCCTAGAACACAATTACTTGCAATTTCAAGGGGAATTATTTAGACAAAACAGAGGAGTTGCCATGGGGGCTTCATGTGCCCCAGTTTTCGCCAATGTTGTAATGCTCGAATGGGAATCCTTGTTTGTGTTCCCAAGCACTTATTACAAGCATGTCATCTATTATAGTCGATATTTGGATGACTTATTTGTCTTATGGAAAGGACCAGTCAATTTGATACCCGAATTTATTGATTATTTAAATAAAACAACGGAATTTTTGAAATTCACTTATAATGTAGAGTCTCAGGGTATAGCTTATTTGGATACGTATATATCAACCACTGAGAGTGGATTTCAATCTCAAATATACAGGAAAAAAACATTTTCGAACGACTATTTGTATTATAACAGTTGTCATCCACCCCATATATTCAAAAACATCTTCAAAGGTCAGTGTATTCGAGCTGCACGCATGTGCTCGACCAGGGAGTTTATGGAGAGTGAATTAAACAGCATATTTGAAATGTTTTCCAATAGGGGATATCCGAACAACTTGATAAAACCTATTCAAACTTTCATTATGAAAGAATGGGGGAACAAATACCCACCTTTATTAGGCAAACCTTTCATCTCACAAGAAAATAAGAGAGGAATAGGAGGATGTATTTGCGTCCTCACTTACAGTCCTTATGTTAATACACTTAAGGAGATATTATTAAAACACTGGAATCTTTTCAGAACATCAGAGGATTCCACCAGTGTTGTGGGAAAAGCCCCCACGTTTGTGTACAAAACTTCTTACAACATTAAAAGGTTGTTAGAAACTACTCAGCTGAAACACAGAGAGGCTGCAATGAATGGATATACCAAGAAATGTGGATCTTGTAAGCAGTGTAGATTAATCAATACAAGTAAGGTTTTGAAATTGAACAACATCACCCACAATTGCCTGCACAGCAAAGGTGGTAACTGTAATACATCTAGATTAGTTTATGTTGCCACCTGTGAGGGATGTGATGCATTTTACATAGGCAAAACAGAAAGGAGACTCAAGACTCGTATTTATGAACACACCTATAGGATAAGGAAGAAAGATCCCAACAATGCGTTAAGCAGGCACATTATTGATAGGGGTAATGAGCATTCCTTTCTGTTTAGCATTATAGATCACATTGACACAACAACTGCTGGAGGCAATTGGAAATGTTATTTGTCTCTTCTAGAAAGCAAATGGCAAATGATATGTGATGCAACAACTAAACCTGGCCTCAATGACCACATTAGTATCAAACCCTTTCTTATTTTTGACAGCTAGTGTAGTTGCCTTGGCTTTCACTAGTTCCCTTACTAAATATCAATGCCTTACTAAATATCAATGCCTTACCAAATACCAATGCATTACATTATTACATTAGTATTATTAATACATCTATATTTCTCTATATATCCTTATTTAATTACTATATACTATATATTACTATATACTGCTTTTACGCAAAATTAGATTAGTTTGCAGCAAGATTAGGATTATTTGGGAAATTTTGTATAAATTGTACAATTTTATGGTATAAGTATGCACAACCTTGGAATTGATGTTGAATTTTACCAGCACTTGCATTTTAGTCATTCAAAGTATGTGGTTAGTATCTTGACTTTTAATATATAAAATTTTTTTGTTTGGTATTAGGCACTATACAACTCATGACATATTAGGATATAGTTAATTAAATTATTTATACACATTTCAAATATAGACATATATCCCTTATACATATTCCATATACACATATATATACATATATGTATATAGGCACAATTTTATATTTTTTATATATTTCATATATTTCATATAGTTTTTATATATTTATATATTTTTATACATTTTTATACATAATACCATACATTTGTACATATTATAGTAAGAGTTTTAGGGATTAAAAATTTATGTTGTGTTTTGTTGTTTTGTTATATTAAGAACAATAATATATACCATTTGCGTATAGACTTTTGCTATGATGTATATTATGAGTGAACACCCAACTAATTAATTAATTCACCAATTTTGGCGCCAAACCAGTTATTTAAGAACAAAGATTGGGAGCTTCTTGGTTCTGATGAAATCTGCCTTTGCAGATGAAAGCGCTCAACCTTGTGTGTTTGTTTCTTGTGTGCAGTACTTTGCATAGTACTGAGTTCGTGGAGTGGATTTCGTTTTGAATAAAGCAGTTGGAAATACTTCCTGACACTGTGCTTTTCTTCGTGTACCTAGCCATTTCGTGGGATTTTTTATGTATAAGTTTTGTAAAAAGAATTGAAATGTTAAATGTAGTAGTGAACGAATTTTATATATATATTTATAGATATGAAGGTGAAATGGTTATGCATTCTGAGGCATGAGTACCCTATTTTAAGCAATATAAAATACTGCTAAGCACATTTTACCAGTATTGAGCATATTTAAATCCAATTGCTTGTAGCTGTGCACCGCGCTAACTAGCGCAACCACAATGTATTTGTGTGTAGCTGCGCACCACGCTAACCAGCGCAACGTCGAGCAATGTTGAGCAACGACGAGCAACGTCGAGCAACATCGAGCATCATTGGGCAAAGTTGGGCAAAGTTGAGCAAAGTCGGTTAAATACAGCCTCACCTCCTTTACTGTACCGTAACCAATCAAGTCTGCCCAGTAGGAAAATAAAAAGCAGTGACAGGGCTTGAACTCAGGATACTGTGCATTATAGTCACAGTACCCACTAAGCCATGACAGCATTTCATAAACATGCACTTTCAACAGACGCATATCTATCAAAGGAATTTTAAACATTGCCAACATCAGCTAAGCAGGCGTGCCTACAGCTGAGTTTTTCCAAAACTGGCCAATCACTAATAAGTGCGGGAAATGAGGCATATTTAAGCTCCACAGGTGGGAATACTTGCTATAACTGGTTGTAGCTGCCTTCTGCAGTCAGCATGGCTGGTATTGGAGAAGGCACTAGATTTAGAGTGCAACACTAGGGCATTGAGGAGTCCAAAGTAATGGTTTGGCTCCTTGTCTACAATCATGAGGAAAGACTCCTGCGGGGCCAGTACCAGGGTACCCAATATAAAACAGAGGCCTGGAACAGTCTTGCCATGCCACTGGTGTTCCTTGGACTGGTGAGCAGGTCAGGCACCATTATTCTGACCTGAAGTAACGTATGGAGGATCAACTGGACCAGTGGATCCAGGAATCTCGGGTGATGCCTAATGCCCTAGTACTAAGTAGCCATTGTATTAAGTAGTTAAAAATTGCTATGCTTGTCTATACTATGGATAGGTATGTCTCAATATCACTGCATTTACTTCACAGCTGCAGGTGTCCGGGCTATGGACCAGCAAGCCCATGAAGATAGGCTGCAAAGGGTGCGTCATCAGGCAGGTTAGTAATTATTCTGCATGTACTGTTATATAAAATAAATGAGAGAGCCCTCAAAAAGTGTTTTAACCCAATAAATAAGGGTGTAATAATCCTTTAATAAATGTATAATTCCTGGAGTGCATCTGTGTCATTTTCTTTCATATGTTGTTGTACTGTTGCATTCTACAAATAGTAGTGTTGTATTAAGCAGCGTCAACCCACACTTGGGTAGGCCCATATAACGTGGATGAAGGGAGTGCCAGTATCTTGCATGCATATGTACAGCCCTCAACTGTTGGTTCATGGCCAGCATGTGCAGGTTAATCTGGCACATGAGTAGCTTGGTATTGTGTTCCCCAGAAATGTCAGTGTGCTGCCAGAAATGTAGGGAGCTGTTAACATATGACTGATACTTTCACCTGAACATATCTAGATAATTATATGAAAGTAGAGCTGTCAGTGTACCATCTTAGCAGTAGTGTGTGTGAGCAACTCTCAAAATATGTTGCAGTAACATCTGCATCTTGGACAGTTTGTATGTAAGATACAGCTCATGTATATAATGATCTAGCAAAATCCAATTGCACAATATAAGGACATTGGGTAGTGTAATAATAGATGTAAGGGATATATAACTGCAGTTAATAAGAATTTAGTGAAAACTAGAAGGATATATAAGTTGTTAATTGAACTATTTTTTTCCACCCTACTGTATGTGCATAAAAATGCAATTCCAAACCTCAATCGGTATGTCTAATCTCAAAACATTTGTTGGGACATATGTCCTATTGGTTTATAAATATTTGCATTTATTTTTATGCATATGCCCTGTTAAAATACCATGATATTGGTGGCCTGTTGCCATCAATTCAAACTGCATGCTGTTGTAATGTCCACTATTGTTCTATATATGCATGTATTATGCTTGCTTTTCAACTGTTAAAAATCTGGTGTGTTGGGTTAATGGGAATTCTTCTTTATGCTGTTATAACTAACTGGGAATGCTGTTGACTGTTACTAACCCATATCTTTATTAAACTCTCCAAAACATAGTTCGTATGGGAAGGCCGGACCCAGCGGACCCACCTGTCCCACCTCAGCTGGCCATGGCACCTGGCACCAGCAGATCTGGTGCCCAGCCTGGGACCTCCTCCTCCGTTGGCCCAGTGCCACCTTTGGGTGGAAGCGCTGCAGGGGATGGGGCTCACCCCCCCCACAAGCGTGGGCAGAGGAGGGCCACCTATCACCCTTCAAACCATCCGGGCTGTGGTGCATAGAGAGATTGAACGTTCTGTTGCAGAACCTCTACATCAGCTTGAGGCCCAGGTGGTGCAACTCCCGGGTCAGCCTGCCTCTCCTACACAGCCCCTAGCACAGCCACTCTCTGGGCCGTGAAGGTGCAGTGGTGACTGCCCATGGGTGGGGACCTCAGTCCCACTGTTTCTATCTGGGGTTCATGGGCTTGCGATTTCCAAACATCCCTCCCCGTCAAAGGTGTTCACCCACCACATGTGCCATATACCACCCCTGTATGCATCTTGTTTGTCTTGTCTGTTTACCTCCCCAACCTACCTCCCCAAATATACCTACTTCCCCTACCCCACATTCCACTCTCACCTGATTAAAAAAAAAAGGGCAATCTGCTCCCCCCCAAAAAAAATATACCCCATACATAGCTGCCCATTTTGCACACATGTCCACTGGACACATGGAATGTTATTTAATTGGCATTACAACATACTTTGTTGTCCTCACCCCTCTCTCAGGGATTGAAGGGTTCATATCTACCTCCAAATTTATTGCATATGCACAGCTGTTGCTGTTGAAGAAATGGGCAGCTATGGACCTTCCCTACACCTGTCCTGCACATCCCGAGCTATTTTCCATACTGTCTTTCCCTCATTGTGCCCCTTTTTCACCACTTTCCTATCTCCCCATTTTTCTTTTCTTTCAAAGAAATGAACATGGGGGTTAGCGGGAGTAAGCACTATTAAGCAGTAGTTAGCGGGTTTGAGCAAGTTTGCACTTGTTTGAGCTTGGCTAAGCAATGCGCAAACCCAGGCAAACCCGCTTACAACTGCTTAAAAGTGCCTTAGTCACTCTGTATGTGAGGGCCCTTGTTCTGCTCAGGAGCAAAATAAAACACCTCTGTAAGTCTCAAACCCTGCACACACTACACAACATGAAGTACCACTAAGCCACGGTAGATATACATCGAGTCGGTGCTTAAATAATTATATCATGCATCAGAATGAGTGAACGTAAAGGAAAATTAGGAATACCATACCACACAACTTGTTCTGTGGATGTTGAACAACAGTTGTTGTGGAATTACATTACATGACTGTGATAAGAGAAGCAGCCATTCTAGCAGGAAATAATGTTACACCATCACTTTAAACCCCACACAGTATCACAGCAGGACAAACACTGGCATATCTGTTTAGGGCAGAGGCCATACCTCCTAACTGTCCCTAATTTTCAGGGATGTCCCTGATTTTGAAACAAATTTTAGCTGTGTCCCTCTGAATCCCTCCGAAAACTACTGAATTTGGCCAGAAAGGTGGTGAATTACACTTAATGAATAATGACAATAATTAAGAGTTAGACAATTCTTTTACTTCAGAAAAGGTGTATTAATTCATATGCTCTGATTCTGTCAATATCTCATCTTAATGGCACTTGACTTTTCCCCGAGTCTGTTCAAATATGTACCTGAGTGGTTGAGAGGTCTGGCAGAGGCAGAAACACAAAGGCATATCAGCCTTTCTGCTGTTACACACTGTGCAAATAGCTTTGGAAGGAGTTTCGGAAGCATACCCTTATGTAGGAATACAACACTGAAATACAAATGGATGTAGCCATGTACTGGTAGCAACCACCTGTAAGAATGCCATTGCTCTAGTGCTGAAAAGACATATGTGGTGCACAGACAAAAAATAACAGGCTATTCTCTGGCTATCATGTGGATAGGTCCACAGTTGGGAGTTACACAGACTACTTGCCTTGATAAACTAACATGTACACAGCAACCCTGTAAGTCCAGCAAGATAAAATCCATACAATAGTACTTACGCTCTCTGTACTTCTGCAACCATATTCAAATGTAGAATATACCTGTGTGTGCAGGGTCTACCAAGGATGTAGGTAACCATACTCACAGTATTGAAATTTGTCCCAGTTTTTCTTAGCAGCTTGTGCTAATGTCAACACTAAAAAAGCACAAACTGTTTAGAACTGAGTAAATGAATATTCACAGTATAGCAGTTCACAAACAATTCTTGTGCCAAAGGAATACATATCAATAACTAGCTTTGTATGGCGGTTAATTGTAACAGTTGAAAAGAAAGTGCATCTTTCCATGTATCTTGGGGTAGCATTTTGAGGGGTGAGTACATTTCTACACTGACAAGTGGGTACAGGAAGCAGCAATATTAGGTCTGAGTACAAAATGTAAATCTCTGGCTACACCCTTGGCTTCTGATATAAGAACTATATCAACCTTCTGTCTTAAACAATGATGTCCACAGCAAATAAGGATGACCTCCATCTTGGAAAGCTGAAAGGGCCATGCCTACATAAGTCAGCAATTTATAGTACTGGGCTGCTATGACAGTGATTACTGCAATTACTACACAGCAGACTGCATGCAATTAGCAAATGGTGGCCACTAATTGGTACAGAGGCCATCACATGCTCATGTGCAAATTCCTACAAAAGCAGGCTGCAATCTCTGCCAAGAAACTCAATCACTCTATTGCAGAGACTGACAGAGAGAGAGAGACAGAGAGAGAGAGACAGAGAGACAGAGAGAGAGAGAGAAAAGGAAAAAGAAATATTACCAAATCATACAAAGTAAAGTTATGTGACACATATGTATTTACTGGCATGTAGTAGATGTTATTGAAGAATAGTCTACATAATGTGAACAATTCATATGTAGCAGCAGTACTTCTTTATGCACAGATGTTCTGCTTAACTACTGCTATGGACAATACTGTGTGTACCTGTGGGCAGTGGGACATACCTGTGAAATGTGTAGCTCAGCATTAAATGTCAAAGATCAGATCCATGTTATCTGTGTTCTGTACAGTAGTGTGGCCAATGGCTGTTGGGGGGATTAACGCTGACATTATATAAACATGGGTGTGACAGAACAACACATGCATGATAGTCATATTAAAGTGTAGCTTAGCATTGGCAAGTGCTGCAGCAGTCTAGTATGCTTATCTAGCATCTGTTGCCATATATACCTCCCCTAATGTTAGTGTGTGTTCATATGTGACACCTGTTTGTGTTGCAGCAAGGCCCAACAGTTCAGCTGTGAGGTCCAGGGACTTAAAACAGTGTGGACCTTGTGTGTGTATGCCACACACATATGGAGAAATATATATGTGTCATATATATTCACATCTGTATATGTGCATAGAGCAGGGGACATATTGCAACTGTTTGTGAAGGGGGGAGATATATATGCTGGTGAAGGTTAGTATGTGCATATTTGTATGTAGGTTTTAGTGTGTGACAGACAAGACAGCATACAGTGCTGGTATATGACATGTGGTGGTTAAACACTGTGGGTGGTTTGTTCAGTTTGCAATGTTGAAGCCAGTAAGGCCTCCTAAAGCTACCTGGGCTGTGATCACCTTCAATGCATTTATCCCAAGACTGTGCAATTTTATTACATTACTGTACACTTTACATCCTTTGTATAATTGATATTCTCACTATGAAAGGTGAAATGTATATGTGCCTACATATATATGTATATGTAGACCAATGGATGTGTATATGTATATATAAGATATATATATATATATATATATATATATATATATATATATATATATATATATATATATATATATATATATATATATATATATATATATATATATATATATATAGTTATATATACTCATACACACCTACATCTACTTGTTGCAATAGATTCTCTGTACTGTTGACTGACTGTGATGGTCAATATGTTTGTAAATATGTCAAATATATGTATCTGTGGGATAGCTTAGTAGGAACCTGTTTATGTCATGGTATTATGTGTCCTTGCTTTGATCCTAGCAAAAGCTGTGTATTCTGTTGCTAGGCAGAACAAGTGCTATTGCATACAGTGTGATTAAGTCCCTTGGTTTTAACTAGGGTGTGTCATTGGAGGCTAAAGCACAACATCTATGATTACTGATTAGTACCGATCTTGAATGCAAATCCTGTGTGTACTGTAGTAGTACTTGAAGCTCTGGGCCTGTACAGCAAAGTATGGTGTATGTCCACATTGCTTGCATCCACTGTTTTGTGTGGTCCCTGTATTCATCACAGATTACATTTCTCAAGATTAAGGTTGTGTAAGTACTGACACACAGTACTGTATAGTACACACTGAAAGCTTATCTGGGTTGTCATACCTTTGTGTCCTGTAATTATGTCTGATGTGTGTGTGGGTATGTCTGTAACATGTCCTTTGACATATGTGTGGTAAAACATATAACTGTGTATCTAGCAACATTCATAGTGTACTACAGCAGTATGTAACCTATATTCCCAATTGTGCACATATTTTGGCCATGGGTTTGCCATTAACAAGTTGTGTGGTGTAATAGTAATATATTTACTGGACCTTACACTGATTGTGATGGATGATATATTTCTTTACACATCAGCTTGATGTATATCTGCTGTGGCTAGGTGGTGCATCGTGTTGCATACAGTGTGCCAGGTACTCTTGTATAGTCTTATATAGTGATTTTATTTTGTTGCTGTGCAGAACATGGTTCATTAGATAGAGAGTGAGCAAGGCACTTTCAAGCAGTTGTGGGGTGAGCAGTGATAAGTGGCAGTTACAATGTTTCACTCTCGGTTAGCTTATAGGTTGCTATATATGGCAGTTCAGTGATATCTGTACTGTATAATGTTAAATGTGCCATATGACTTGCTCAGACATATTTTTGTATTTACGTCTTCCAGGGATTATGGCCCATTGCAGGAACCCCAGTTACAGTACTGCTGAAGATGATATCATTACTAGCAGTATGATTCAGCACTACCGTCTCATGTTCTCATGAACCAGCCAGGACCAGCAGGAGCGTACTGCAATGTGGCAAGATGTTGTCCACAGGGTCAATGAGGTAGGCCTGCATAACCAGACATAAGAGCAGGTACGCAACCACTGCAGTGATCTTCTCAGACATATCCGTCAGCATGCTGCTGATGTGCGTAGACAACAGCTTGCAACAGGAGGTGGTATTAATATCCATCCCCCCCTAACCAGAGTGGAGGAGCTGCTCCTGAGCCTGTTGACACCTTCCCAACAACAACAGCAGCAGACATACACCATGATGGAGGTTGGAGCCACCCAGCAAGCACACATGGAGCATGCAGGTAACATGGCATATCTGTAGACTACTGTTATCTGTATTGGTAGATCATGCATATGTGAAATGTAGAGTGTGTCGTTCAAAGATGTGGTGCCTGTTGTTGTGCAATACTGATCATTTGGAACATAATCTGTAGCCCTGTGAATGTAAGCTGTTGTTGTACTGTAAGATTGCAAACACACAGTAGCAATGCCACAGTTGTGGCCACTGACAAACTGTCTCATCTCTATGTAGGTCCCTCTGGGGTGACATCAAGGCAGCGGACAGATGCTGGCGAGTGTGTTCTACATTTATTATTGTAAATAAAAAGTGCATGTCATAGTTAAGGTGCAGGCCATGTACACATGTAACACATCTACCCATAATGCATGCTGTGCATGTTTGGTGTAAGAGCACACACATCTCACTAATGTGATTAGCTGCCTCAAACACATGCAATACCCAAACTATCTCAAACAAATGTGGCTAGACTGTAGTGACCATTGGATAGGCACAGTTAATACTCAGCATGCACATAACATGCAAGTCTATGTCATACACAGAGCATTTTAACATGCTACACATAAAAGATTCCCAAACCCTCTGTAAAGACACACTCCAGTATTCAAAATCTTATCCACACATTACACATAATATACTTGAGGGGTAGAGGCCTATCATGGGGCATTTAAACACTCTGCAACACACTACACATTCTTGTCAGGGAAAGCTCCTTATTGGCCTCCTTACAAACTCACGTAACAACTGGTTGTGAAATGGTGAATTTAGCCAAGGTAGTACAGTTCTGGCACAGCATGATTAGTGCTGGTTTGGGAAACATTTGTAGCCTTGAGTGACCACCTGATGCTTCATGATGATGGCCTATGGTACTATACCCCATTCAGTTATTGTAACCACAGTACTACACATTGCTTTCATTGCTATACACCTCAATGTTGCGTGTGTGCACACATATGCACCTCTAAACAGTATGCATACCAATCACCATTTGCAGAACTGACACATATATGTCTTGTGATGCTATTGAGTGGCTAGGTCATATGACACACATTGGGTATGTGTAATGTTTAAATATGCAGTTGTGTTTTAGCATGCCATGTCATGGATGAGACTGGTATGTCCACAATATGATCTACACTCACCATAAGTAACGTACATTGGGTATGTAGCCGAATGGTATTCCATCAATTATCCATGCACCACTGATGATGTTGTGTGAATACTCATCATGCATGTGCTAAAAATGTGTCCACAATTATTTGCTAAAGACAAAGAGGCTGTAATCAGCATTGGATACCTATCTGACACACAGATACATATCCAGCAATGGTATGTACACCTGTGAGTTATGGTGCACAATACATTACAGGGCTATGAATACCTGCACAGCAATGTTGTGTCCATGTATGCATTGTGTTCCAGGGGGAGGGCCATCACCTAATAACAAAACACATGCATCAAAGCCATGTATACTGTTAGTAACAAGGACTGACTACACTTGCACTGCATGCTGTTGAGCAACACGTGTCCTGCATGCTGATATGTGTGATATGACTGTTTTGCTTGTGATACTGTACCCCACCATCACCTGCTATTGTGTATGTTCTGTGATTGCTGGTGTTGTGTGTGTCTGCTTTAGGGAGGAGTGTATTTTTGTGTGTGTGCATGTGTGCATGGGTGCATGTGTGCATGTGTGCATGTGTGCATGTGGTCTGAAGTCATGTTCAGGTCTTAAAGTGTGTTTCCTGTTTTCCTCTCACAGGTGCCGAGGTGGGGCTGGTTCAGTACAGCAGGGAACCTGATGTCACTGAGACAGACAGTGATGATGAGGATAGGTGTGTTGAGGCACAGGCAGGTTTGTCAGGGTCTGTTGTTGGGCCATCAATTGACAGTACACAAGTCTCCACCCCATTCATGCACACAGTCATACTGCCTGTACATCCATCATCACCATTGCCCTTAGCTGAGGGACAGTGTATGGCTGGCACTGGCCAGGACAGTGTGGTATTTATGGCACATGTATCAGGACACAGCAGCCATAGCCAGATGTCTGGAATGGTACCACATAGGCAGATGCCCAGGGGTTCTCATCAGAGCGCTGCTGGTCATCATGTCCCTGGCAGACGTGCCAGACCTCTTTCTACCACACGCATGTTCCAGGCTGTCATGGAGGCACAGACATGAATGGAGCTGTACACCAGACAGGGGCTAAGGGCACAGAGGGCTCATTACACCTCTATAAATGACAGTATCCGTGACCTAGCAGGTGCCATACATAACTACACTGAGGTCATTGATAGACATTGGGGTGAGACATTGGATGTCCTCCACAATGTCATGTCCATGTGTCAGGACAGTGCGGGATGGTTGAGATGTTGATGTGGATATATGCCAGCAACATCAGCAGCTGGAGGTTGCCATGGACATCCAGCAAGTCACAGCCACTACTGTAGTGTCAGTACCAGCCCCAGCAATGTTGGGGGGGGCTGTCCATAGACCGTCCTAGCAGACCACATGCACATGGATCTGACCAGTCCCAGCAGGGACCTGGATCCAGCAGACATTTGTCAACCTCTTCGGATAGTACTCAATCTAGATTAGTCCCTGATACTGTCTGTAGCACCCCTGCCTGGCACAAGTTCCATATCCGTGGCCAGAGATGGTAATCTGTAAAGCCTGTCAGGTACAGTCTGTAGCTGTCTCACAAATCCCCATATACGGCAGCCACATGGTGGAACTGTGTGCATGCAGGCACACACACATAAACCAGAAACCTAGGGAAAACACATACCCACACACATTACATCAACATTGGCCCATAACAGTACTCATGACCCTCACACACACACTCACACACATGTTGATTGTATGGCTCAGTGTAGGTCCCTGGCAAACCAACAACACACCCTGTGCATATGATGAAACCTGTGCCACCTCCTGTCATCTGTAACATTGATGCAGGAACAGGCTAACATGGTGCTAATGCACAGGGTGACTTTAATAAAGTCTAGCAATGGTTGGATGTGAAGCATGATGTCAGCAGTAAAGTGTAATGATATCCTTGAAGGTGTAGCTGAGCAGGCATGATGCATTAAAGCTGTAATTAGCAATGCTGTATTGTTTTCACCAGTGTTTATTCCAATTGTGTTTTGTTTGCCCATGTGCCACTTGGCTGATGTGTGTAGTTGTGTCAGCGTGCATTATACAATGGGCAGTGGGGTGTGTGCAACACAGGTTTGCAGGTGTCCATTTGTGAACATGGTGGAGGTGCACTGTCTGCATGTACATGCATATTGGACACATAGGCAGGGTGACATGCCCTGTATTGGCCAGTGTTAACACTCCATAGTTTCTATTGGTGGCCAGTATGCATTGTGCTGCACACATTTTGGAACTTGAGTATGCATGTGTGTGTATGACACGGGCTGATACTGTGCTGTGGGTGATGCTGTTGTTGCAATCTTTCATTGGTTTGCATTACTAAGGTTAACACTGTCCCAGCTGCATAATCCTTTAGTAATGCACACTGTTCACCTACAGGGCTGCATGGACCGTGCTATCACAAACACAATAAATTCTCACTTATAAAGTAAAAGTGCATTAGTCTCATGGACCCCTGCCATAAACTGAATATATAATAGAAGGTGTGAAGTTGTACCATGGCAAAATACAATCCGTCAATAAACATACAAGACAAGCTTCAAAATACAAAATGGTAAGGATTCCAAAGACAACACTAAAGCTTTCTTTAATGTTGTGTAAAATCTACAGGGGAAATCTCAGATCAGGTCATAGTTAATGTAAATGGTCACAAAGTACACTTATCTGACTGACATTACCAATTTCTTGTCAGACAGTTTGAATGCAGATTTCACCATCCTGTCATTACGCAAGGGCCACATTTCCAGACCTGAAAAATGTAAAACCTGATGATTCACAGATACTCTAGTTAAAATATCTCTTTATCAAAGTCCAAACCACAGTGACAATGGTACTGGACAGTGTCCCTGGATGTGTCATACACAAGCTGACATATGAAGTCACCACTCACCTAAACACTCTGTCCAGATGCAGCCTCTATACAGGTTACGTACTTGTGGAATGACGCACTGTAATGGTGTTCACAGTCCACAAGGGTTGAGCTACAATGTCTTCTTCTTCTCCTTTCAGATGCTCCCATTAGGGGTCGCCACAGTAGATCATCTGTTTCCCATTTCTTCCTGCCCTCTGCATCTTGTGCTGTCACACCATCCACCTGCATTTCCTCTCACCACAGCCATAAACCTCATCTTAGGCATTCCTCTTTTCCTGTTACCTGGCAGCTTCATCCTTAGCATCTATTTCACAATATACTCTGCAACCCTCCTCAACACATGTACAAACCAACTTAATCCTGCCTATCTGGCTTGGTCTACTAACCTTCAAACCTGGACTGACCCTCTAATATATTTATTCCTAAACCTGTCCACCCTTGTCACACCCAGTACAAATGTTAACATAAATTGATTAAGGGTAGAACTACAACAGATCCTGGAAACTCTCACCCTATAAGCCAGACAAATGTTATCGGGAAGGCTATGGAGCACAGCATTATGGAACTCATTAACAGAGACATTATGAACCTGCAAACACTGCACCATACCCACTTAGGTTCTCTAAAGCCCAAATCATGGCTCATACACCTAGTAGACTTCAAGCCAGTTAACAAGGCTATAGATGAGGGAGGGGAGGTCCACACAGCCAATCTTTAGCTCACCAGCAATTCATACCCATCCCACATTCTGATATTATACATAACATCAACAGACTGACCTTAAACAATTGCTAGATGATGGATTGACAACTGACGCACAGATGTAGGACAAACAGTAACATTTGCAGCCTCCATGTACAATTCTATGCCAGTAACAAGTGGTATTCACCTGCACTCAGTCATGGGACCACTCCTGTTTGGCATATAGCTTTCTTAGGTAAAAGCAAACACAGTAGGGATATGTCTGCCCACGTTTGATGAAAATGCATACTGTGGGCTATACTTTATTCTCCAGATGACACACACATCCTCCAAAAGGGTATCATAGAGACAGATACCTGGTGTCAAACTCATGCTGTAAAGCTTTAAGCCAAAGAAAGTATAGTCATCACTTTTAGAAAACAAAGTATCCCCAGAGTACAACATAGGTAGTAGCCCCCAAAATGTGGAACAGGTACTAATGTATACATAGAGCCATGTGTTTAGTCATCTCTCCTTTGATAATCACATTACCAAAGGGTTTTGGAAATCCCTCTGTGGAGCACATAAGCAATAAAGGGTTTGCATGCAGATCCACAGAGATTGTTGTACATCTATAATGATTAGTCATATTTGCCAGACTTTGCTTGCTTTGGAACAGGATTCAAATATACCTCAAGCATAAACCCTCACTCACACTCTTCAATAGAAACTGTGATGAGTGGATGTGAAACAGAAGACGTAGCCTAGGGATCACTGCAGTGGCTAAGTTTGTCACTAGCATACAGAAGTGACCTAAGGTCTGGAAAGTGCCAGCACGCTCTGGCAAAGATAACCGATGTGTTCATGAAGAAAGCAGAGTACCCACCTATGAAATAATTGAGGTCACATGTATGTATATGGCTTTGCCCCACAGCTACCTTACATGTGTAATGCTCATACAGTTGTCATTGTGATATGTCATACACTAATAAAATCATAACCCACTCCACATTGACCAACGGAGTCACACACCTGGAGCACACACACACAGTCAGCAAGTGCAAGATTCAAATTCCTTCCTAAGTACATTATGATACATAAGCAGTATGCATTTACACAATGTGCTCTACACATTACTGGAATTTCTCCTTTCCACAGGTATATTTGTAGGATGGTGACATCATCAGACTTGTCAAAGATGAGTATACCACTTTTAAGGGGTGTGAGTATTCTCCAAAAAGGTTGTTTGTTCCCAGGGAGATACACAGACGGCAAGTGCAGGATTTAAACCCCTGTCTAACTACATTATGATAATACAGCAGTACACATTTACACAACATGCTATGCACATTACTGGGATATCTCCTTTCCACAGGTATATTTGTAGGATGGTGACATCATCAGACTTGACAAAGATGAGTATACCACTTTTAAGGGGTGTGAGTACTCTCCAAAAAGGTTGCTCCTCCTCAGGGAAACACACATACATAGCAAGTGCAGGATTCAAACCCCAACCGTATTATGATACTACAGCAGTACACATTTACACAACATGCTATACACATTACTGGGATTTTTCCTTTCTACAGATATATTTGTAGGATGGTGGCATCATCAGACGTGACAAAGATGAGTATTCCACTTTTAAGGGGTGTGAGTATTCTCCAAAAAGGTTGCTCCTTCCCAGAAAAACACACACAATCACAGTTGGCAAGTACAGGATTCAAACCCCTACCTAACTACATTTTGATACTACAGCAGTATGCATTTACACGACACACTATACACATGCCTGGGATGCCACTTTTCCACAGGTATATTTGTAGGATGCTGAAATCATCAGACTTGACAAAGATGAGTATACCACTTTTAAGGGGTGTGAGTAGTCTCCAAAAAGGTTCCTCTCTCCCCAGGGAGAGACAGACACTCACACACACAGTTGGCACGTGCGGGGTTCTTAATCCAAACTAAGTACGTCTTTACACTTCAGCAAGTAATATGGAGTTACAGGGTGCAATACAGACATTACTTGCTGGCAGTTTGCCTAAAGGTTTTTTTTTCACATTTGCTAACCTCAGCAGGCTTACCATACTAGGTGTATTGTGAGTGTATTGTATGCATAGGTCATGACCATATCATATATGGGTTGATGCACCACATGCTGGCACACGCAGGGTCAAACCAGTGACTGAGCTCTGTCAACCCAATACTGGACAATACAGTCAGGAGGAGTAGGGTCATACAACCACAACACCAACTGTCTCACATAGACCTACAATATAAGCACCAGCAAAACACACACATAAATACACATTACCATACTCGGAGAATGCAAATATCAATCTGAAAAAGAGAGAGTGTCCTCCTAAGCAGACAAACAAGCAACATTCACCTCCAAGCACATGCCAGAAAACACATAATACACCAAAGCAGTGTGCCTCACAACAGGCCCTAAGACAAAACAACATATCCAATACACTAGTAATAGGTGACTCCATAGTCAGGCACACAGATGTTCCACTCACTCGGCTGGACAAGGGGAAGGTTACTGTCAGTTGTCTGTCAGGTGCTATAATCCGCCACATAACACAAGCACTTACATCACTCTAGAACAGGTACATATATGATGTGTTCTTTGTACATGTCAGTGTGAATGATCTGAGACATACCTCCCAGGACAACATGACAAGAGATATATAGTAGCTCTGTGATCATGTAGCCCAGGCTGGTATGACCCTGACCTTGAGTAGCATCTTACCTTCACCTACATGATACTGCAATATAACAGAAAGATGATAAACTTCAACAATTGGCTGAGCTTCTGGTGTCAGTCAAAGGGCATCCAGTCTCTCCCTGCCTGTGATGACATGATAGACAAGCCTCGTTGCTTCGCTACAGATGGTTTGCACCTGTCGCCCCTATGCTTCTGAATACTGGCCAAGGCTCTTGCTGTCCCCATATTACCTTTTTTAGGCAAGGATCAAAGGTTCATAGGTTCATAGGTAGGTACTAGGCTATTGGGCCTGGGGCCTATACAAGCCCAGCTGAAAAGGAACCCTGGCTTTTGCCACCCAAGAAATTTATTTTCCTGTGCCACTGTCGAGCAGAGATATAGAAGTGATCCCCGGGGTGAATTCCCTATTTCCCATCCAATCATCAAGATTTTTCTTGAAGAGTGCTAATGAGGAGCTTTGTTTGATATAGATAGGTAGTTTATTCTGGATTATGGGAAGTCTCTGGGACAGGAATCTATCCCTCCGGCATGTTCTGTTTATTGTGGTGACAAGGTTTAGGTCCCTAGAGTGTGTAGGTTCATAGGTTCATAGGTAGGTACTAGGCTATCTGTCCAAGGGCATTTATAAGCCTAGCCAGAATGTGTTGGCTTTCACCTCCCTTTTAAATTAGTTTCCTGGGCCTCTGTCTAGCAGGGCCACTGAAGTGATCCCAGGGGAAAATTTACGATTTCCCACCCACTCGTCAAGATTCCTCTTGAAGAGAGTCAGTGAGGGGCTCTGCCTAACATAAACTGGGATTCTATTCCAGAGCGAGGGAAGTCTCTGGGACAGGAATCTATCCCTCCAGCATGTCCTGTTTATTGCTGTGCTGAGGTTTAATTCACTGGAACGTGTGGCTCTAAGAGATTTGGTTTTCTTGAGGTGGAGCATGTCCATTAATTCTGGGTTGGACATGGCCTTATACGTCAAGCATAGATCACCTCTGAGCAGGCAGTAAGCAACCAAGTAGAGCTGGAGTTTCTTTAGTCGAGCTGCATAGGGCATGTCTTTGAGGCCCATGATCCTCTTGGTGAGGTACTTCTGTGGTCTTTCCAGCTGTTGCATGTGCCGTTTAAGGTACATACCGAATGGGGCATTGTACTCTATTAGGGACCTAATGACTGATGAGTAGAGGGGCACAATGACCTCTCTTGATCTAGAGGTGAACCCTTTCATGATTAGGTGGGCTACATGGAAGGAATTTCTAACCACTTTGGCAATGTGATTATCAAAGTAGAGGTTACTATCTACCTGGGTCCACAGGTCCCTAATTATATTTTCCGTACCTAGTGGATTACCACCTATGGGGTAATTCATGGGCACTTTGTTTTTTCCAAAGGGGATGACTATGCATTTTTTGGCATTCAGCTTGAGGCCATGGTTTTGACAGCAGGTATCTGTCTCTGTAAGACCCTTCTGGAGGATGTCTGTGTCAGCCAGAAAGTTGATTATGGTCCCCAGTTTGCAGTCATCTGCAAACTTGGTCAGCCATAGTCCTCCCGTGTTTGCCTGTACCTCAGAGAAGTATATACCGAACATGAGGGGTCCCAGGACCGAGCCCTGTGGGATGCCACTTGTGACTGGTTTAGAGTCGGACATGGCACCCACAATTCTGACCATGTGTGTTCTATCTGTGAACCAGTTGGCCACCCATCTCATGACATAGGGGTTAATGTTCAAGCTTATAAGCTTGTCTATGATGCCAGAGTGGGGAATGGTGTTGAAGGCCTTAGCGAGGTCCAGGTAGGCTGTGTGGACTACCTTCCCTTCATCTTTGGCCTTGGTAACTGTTTCAAAGAAGTCAACTAGGTTTAGGAGGCAGGATCTGCCTTTAACAAAGCCAAATTGGGTAGGGTCCAGTGTCTGGAGGTTTCCAATGTCTCTGTTTATGAGTTCCATGATAATTCACTCCATAGCTTTGCAGACCAGGCTGGTCAGGCTTATAGGGCGAAAGTTCCCAGGTTCTGTTGTGGCACCACCTTTGTGGAGTGGGATGACTGTTGCTGTATGCCATTCTTTGGGTACATAGCCTGTGGTAAGGCTGAATCTGAACAGTGAATTTAGGTGAGGGTTTAGTTCCTTTTGGGGCTCGTGTAAGATGCAGTCTGGGACAGCATCCGGTCCCATTGATGCTCCGTTCTTAGCTTTGGAGAGGGCTGTTTTTACCTGCATGTCTGTGATGTCTGGGGCTCTGCATTCGTCTGGGATGGACACAGGCCCTTTTGGGGGTGGGGGGGTGAAATTTGCACTGAACTTGTTCACCAGGATGTTGGCAATGTCAGTTGGTTCAGTGTATTTTTTGCCATTTTGCAGTAGCTCAGAGCATATCTGAGAGTTGCCATCTAAATTTTTGATATAGCTAAAGAAGGCTTTGTGGTTATCTTTAGATTCCTTGGCAATTATTCTTTCAAAACTGGCCTAGGATGATTTTATGAGTGATTGTAGTTTCTTGCTAATATTGATCAGTGATGCCGTTCCTTTTTGGAATTTTGCTCTATCCTGTAGTAGTTTCCTCCTTCTGTTGTAATGCTTATTTATGGCCAGGGACCACCAGACTGGTTTCCTCTTTTTGGAGGAGTGAGTCTTGGTTTTACTTGGGATGGCTCAATCCATGGATCCCTGTAGATGCTCATAGAATGCACTTGTAAAGGATTCTGTGGATTGGATAGCATTATCCTTTAGCAAGGGGGCTTTGAAACTTTCCACTTCTGTCTTGAGAAGTGTGAAGTTTGCTTTTGAAAAGTTTTTCACAGTGGTTTCCTTGACTGGGGCTGGGGTCGGGATGTGGATGTCCAGTGTGATTACTTTATGATCTGGTCTTACCAGTGAGGGGTTTACCTCTGGTGTGGAACACTGATCCCCCATGTTGGTGATGATCAGGTCCAGTATGTTGTCACCTCTAGTGGGTGTGGTGACCAGCTGTTCCAGGGTGTTTGAGTTTATAAACTCTAGGAAGCACTGGGCAAAGGAGTTTGTACTTGAGTAATTCTCCCAGTCAGTGTTTGGGTAGTTGAAATCTCCTAATATCATGGTGTTTGGTAGGACCTTTATATTTTCCAGTGTTCTCAGGAATGCTGAGTGAGGGTCCTGAGACAAGGTAGTTGCTCTGTAGCAGGCTATGATCTGATAAGCAGCTTTGCCCACTGTTAGTTGCACTTGGATGGTCTCCGAAGCCTCGTGCTGTGCCACAAACCTGGAGGTGTGAGCATCCTTTATGAAAATGGATACACCCCCTCCTTTTGTATTTCGGTCCAGGGTTTGGGGCCGAAGCTCGGAGGGATTGGGATTTCTTTAAGTGGAGCATGTTCAACAGCTCTGTGTTTGACATAGCTTTGTATGTTAGGCAGAGATCACCTCTGAGTATGCGATATGCGAGAGAATAAAGCTGGAGTGCTTTGAGACGGTCTGTGTAGGGTATGTATTTGATGCCGGTAATCCTCTTTGTGAGGTATTTCTGCGGCCTTTCCGGTTGTTGTAGATGTCTTGTGAGGTACATACCAAAAGGGGCTTTGTACACTATAATGGATCTAATGAGTGATCAGTAGAGGGGAACAATGACCTCTTTTTTTCTGCATGAGAAACCTTTTGTGATGAGGTGTGCCACGTAGAAGGATTTCTTGACTTTCGTGATGATGTGATTATCAAAGGAGAGACTATTGTTCACCTGTGTCCCAAGGTCTCTTCATCACACTTTCGGTGTTAAGTATACTATCGCCTATGTTGTAGTTCATAGGTACAGAGTTTTTACCAAAGGGGATGACAATGCACTTTTTGGCATTGAACTTGAGGCCATGGCTATGACACCAGGCATCTGTCTCAGTGAGGCCCTTTTATAGGATGTCTACATCGTTAGTAGTTTTGATTATGGCTTCTAGTTTGCAGTCATTTGGAAACTTCATTAGCCAAAGACCTTCTATGTTAGCCTGTACTTCAGGGAAGTAGATACCAAACAGGACAGGACACAGGACTGGACCCTATGGTACTCCACTTGTCACTGGTCTGAAGTCAGATTTGGAGTCTGCTACTTTCACAGTGTGGGTTCTGTCAGTCAGCCAGTGGGCAACCCATCTTGTGACATAGGGATTTATACCTAGTTTAGTGAGTTTACCTATAATTCCAGAGTGGGGGATGGTGTTGAAAGCCTTGACAAGATCTAGATAGGCTGTGTGAGCCACCTTCCCCTTGTCTACGGCTTCGGTGACTGCTTCAAAGAAGTCTATAAGGTCTAGGAGACATGATCTGCCTTTTACAAACCCAAACTGGTTGTGGTCCAGAGTTTGGAGATTATCAATGTCTTTGTTTATAAGTTTCATGATGATACGTTCCATGGCCTTGCAGACCAGGCTCATCAGGCTAATGGGGCGCTAGTTCCCAGGGTCTGTGGTGTTTCCCCCCTTGTGTAGTGGGATAACCATTGCTGTGCACCATTCAGCAGGCACAAAACCTGAGGTGAGGCTATGATTGAACATGGTACTTAGGTGTGGTGCCAGTTCGTTCTGTAGTCCATGTAGAAAGCAGCCTGTTATGTTGTCTGGTCCCATGGATGCTGTGATCCTGGCTTTGGACAGTGTGGTTTTTACCTGTGCAGCCGTGATGACAGCAACTTTGCATTCTTCCGGTATAGAGATTGGCTCTTTCATAGGTGAGAGGGGTGTAAAGTTAGCACTGATCTTATCTGCCAGGATGTTAGCAATATCAGTTGTGTCTGTATATTTAGTGCCATTGTGCTGTAACTCAGAGCAGATCTGAGTGTTGCCATTGAGATTCTTGGCAAAGCTATAGAATATTTTGTGGTTGTCTTTAGAATCAGTGGTGATTTTGTTTTTGTAACCAGCTTTAGAGGATTTTATCAGGGATCACAGCTTCTTACTGAGGCTGACCAGGGAGTTCCTCCACTCATGAGATTTTACCCTCTTTTGCAACAGTTTCTTCCTTCTGTTGTACAGTTTGTTTATGGCAGGGGACCACCAGACTGGCTTCCTTTTCTTGGAGGATAGCATCTTGGTTCTGTTTGGGATAGCACGATCCATGCACTCATGTAAATGCTTATAAAGTGCAATTGTGTAAGATTCAGTAGTCGTAACTGTATTGTCCATCTGCATGGGTGTCCTGAAGTTCACCACTTCTGTCTTAAGAAGCATGAAGTTGGCTTTGGAGAAAATTTTTAACATGGTTTCCTTAATGGGGGGTGGGGGCAGAATGTGGATATGTAGGGTAATTAGCTTATGGTCAGATCGGACCAATGAGGCATTGACTTCAGGTGTGGAACGACGGTCACTCAGGACAAACCAAACCCAGTAACCAATGCAAATAACCACAAACTGAGCTAAATGCTACTCATTGACAGAAGTCTCAGCCTCCAGATGCACACAGTTGAGGCACTTCTCAGTATGGAGAATATTGATATCTGTGCAGTAACAGAAACCGAGTTCAAGGCTCCAGAGAGAATACCAGCACTACCAGGATACTACTCATTCCATACCTTCCAGCATCAGAACCTGGATCATAGCACATAGGGTGGGGATGTATCCATATTCATCAAGGATACCTACACCTCTCTCTACATGCTCTCTACAGGATATGTACCCATAGAATGTTGCACAGCAATGTTCTTCCCACTCCACAGGGGTGGGGCCACAAAAGACCCTTGGCATTCACGTTCTATGAGCCTGACGCATCTGATCTGCAAGGCAATGGAACCAATCATAATGGAAGTCAACAATAAAGACATTGGGAACCTTCACACAGTTAAGCACACCCAGTTTGGCTTTGTCAAATGCAGATCATGCCTCCTGAACTGAGTGGATTTCTTTGAGACAGCTACCCAGGCTACAGATTATTGAAATGAGCTCCACACAGCCTACCTATACCTCGCTAAGGTGTTTGGCACCATTCCCCAGTCAGGTATCATAGATGAACTCACCAACCTGGGCATGAATCCATACATCACAAGATGGATTGCAAACTGGCTCACAGAAAGATCCCACAAATTAAGAGTTGCTGGCTACATGTCAGACTCTATACCGGTAACAACTGGTGTCCCCCAGGGTTCAGTCATGGAGTCCCTCCTGTATGGTATAGACTTCTCAAAAGTACATGTCAACACAGGAGGGTTGTGGTTGACTAAGTTTGCTGGGAACTGTAAAGTGTTTGCCATAACAGATTCCCCGGATGACACAAATATTCTCCAGAAGGGACTCTATGAGACCAATGTGTGGTGTCAGAATCATGGCCTCAAGCTCAATGTGAAAGAATGCATAGTAATCCCCTTTGGTGAAAACAAAGTACCCACAAACTACCACATAGGTATTACCCCCTAAAATGGACAAGGTAATAAGGGATCTGGGGACACAAGTAAATAGTCATCTTTCCTTTGACAACCATGTTGTCAAAGTGATTAGGAAATCCTATGTGGCCCACCTAATCAACAAAGGGTTTGCATCAGGATCAAAAGAGGTAGTGGTGGCCCTCTACTCTTAATTCATCAGACCCATCATTGAGTACAATGCACCATTTTGGATGTACTCGACTAAGCATATCCAGCAGCTGTACAGACCACAGAGGTACCTCACCAAGAGGATTACTGGCCTCAAACAGTTGTGTTATGCAACACAACTGGTAAAACTAAATCTGTTCTCCGTTGCATACCGCCTACTCAGAGGCACACTCTGCCTAACATACAGAGTATGTCCAACACATAACTGTTGAACATGCTCCATCTATGGATAACAAAATTGAGTCACACTACACACTCCAGGGATATGAACTTCATCACAAAAATGAATACAACATGCTGATGGGATAGAGTACCATCCCAAACACTTGCCTTACTGTGGAACAGAGTCCCAATGTACAGCAGACAGAGCCCCTCGTTGACAATCTTCAATAGGAACCTTGATGAGTGGATGGGAAGCAGACAATTCACGCTAGGCATCATATCAGCAGCCCCACTAGAAAGGGGCTTAGGGTACTAACTATTAGAACTAGGGCTTAGGAGACTACCCAATGGAGTGGTGAAAGCTGCACAACTTGCCTATGCTAATATATACCTTTGTGAAGATAGTCTACTACATACCTATGAACCTATGTGACAGGTACATGTTTACAGATAGTAGATGTGTACTTCATTGTACAGTCATGTTGTACAGCAGGCACATGGACCACATACACTGTAATGCTTACAGATACTGGTGGCTGTTATGTACAGTGGGTGAGATGTGCACCTCATATCTTTTGTGCCATTGGGATGTGTGCTGGGTGGGACAGTCCTGGATGGCTCCCTGTCATGGTCACCCTCTTACACACATCTCTGCCCATCCATCTTTGGCTTATTATACTGTGATCCCCCTACATATATATAGGTACATAGGTAGGTAATAGGCTATCTGCCTGAAGGTATATATTAGTATGGCCAGAGTGTACAGCTATCACTACACATGGGGTTAGTTCCTTAGGCCTCTGTGTAGTAGAGCTGATGAAGTGATCCATGGTGTAACAGTTCAGTTTCAGATACACTCATCAAGGCTCCTCTGGAAGAGTGTCAGTGAGAGACTTAGCTTAATGTAGGTTGGGAGCCTGTTCTAAAGCAAGGGAAGTCTGTGAGTTAGTAATGTATCCCTCCAACATGTTCTATTTATTGTTGTGATGATGATATCCCTAGAGCATGTGGCACAGTGAGCTTAGGTTTACTTCAGATAGAGCATGTATACATCAGTTCTGCATTGGACATGTATCTGTCTGTTGGGCAGAGATCGCCTGAGTAGACAGTATGCAACAGAGTACAGACTGAGTTAACTTCAGTCTTGTTGCATGGGGCAACTGTTTGAGGCCAGTAATCCTCTTGTTGAGGTACTTCAGTGGTATTTCCAGTGGATGGACTCCATGGCCTTGCAGATCAGGCTTATTAGGCTTATAAGACAATAGTTCCCATGGTCTGTTGTGCACCAACACTTGTGGAGTGTGCCAAATGTTGCTGTAACCCATTCAACAGTTTCATTTCCTGTACAGAGGGTGAGTCTCAACAGACTATTCAGGTGCAGGGTCTGTTTGTTTTGGAGTTCACATATGACACAGCCAGGGAAACCATATCATCCCATAGATGCCGTGTTTTTAGGTTTGGATAGAGCTGTTTAACCACTGTATATGTGATTTCTGGGTTTTCACAATCTCCAGGTATGGTAATGGGCCCTTTTGTCAGTGAGAGTGGGGTAAATATGTATGAACCTGTCTGACAAGATGTTGGCAATGTCAGTCATGTACATGTATTAATTTACACTTTGCACTGACTCAGAACATATATGATTTTACATTGATATTTATGACATAGCGAAAGAAAGCTTCATGGTTCTCTATGGACTCTTTGGCAATATTTTTGCCAGAACATGGATTGGATAATGTTAGGAGTGCTCATTGTTTCTTGATGATGCTGATCGGAGATTTATTGATCTTCTTTGGATTTTCACTTTCTTTGAACAACTTAAGTACTTGTAGTACATAGTTTGATTATGACATGGGTCCAATATATTATATGGGTCTGTTTTCATATCACTGTGTGCGCAAGGCAGGATTGGTAAATAGTGACAAGTGTCTGGAGTAAGAACTGCAACTGCCAGATATGTGTGGCCCACTGCTGTACTCATTCATGGCCTAAGTGTGTGAGCATGCCCAGTATGACTTTTCAGTATTTTGTTGACTGACATTTGCTTTGTTTGTTTAAGTGTGTGAGCATGCCCAGTATGACCTTTCAGGATGTTGCTGACTGAAATTTGCTAAATTTGTTTAAGTGTGTGAGCATGCCCACTATACTATATGTGTGTGAAAAATCAAGTTGTTTTTTACTTCAGGGTTCACCTTTGGGTTGTACATCGACAGGAAGCACTCTGTGCCTGCAGAGCTTCCATGAGTCAATTTGCATAGACTTATCAACATTTCTACATACAGTGGGGACAGCTATTATTTGTACATTTCTACCTGGGGGGGCACACCTGATTGTTACTGTGGGTATACATAGGATGAGGGGAACACCTGACACTTATATACATTTGCTAGGCCTGCACTGCTATGCCAGGTACTCCATTTCAGTCTGTACTGTTGCCTATCATACTGGCTTGAGGCATACCACTGTACTACAGACCTTAGCTTCCAATTACATGCATATTAGTTTGTGACTTCATAGCCTACCCAACCCACGTAACACTGCCTGGTCTGCTGTTATCTGTCTGCATAGGCCTGGGGGGAGGTTACTCATATGCCTCTTCAGAAGGCATGATACAGCATTTGTTTGCATTTGTCTACAATTGTCCTGCTGGCTGTGACTGTTAGGTATGTGGCCCCCCCCAACTGGTATGTGTGAATGACTTATGTTGTGTCTGTGCCAGTGAAATGCCATCATGGCTTAGTGGTTCAGTATTGGGACTATAGTGCACAGTATCCTGAGTTCAAGCCCTGTCACTGCTTTTTATTTTTCTGCTGGGCAGACCTGACTGGTTAAGTAACAGTAAAGCAGGTGTGAGCGTGTTTACCCGACTTTTCTCGACTTTGCCGACTTTGCCCAACGTTGCTCAACATTGCTCAATGTTGCCTGACGTTGCACTGGTTAGCTTGGTGCGCAGCTACACGCAATTGTATTTAAATATACTCAGTACTGGTAAAATGTGCTTAGCAGTGCTTTATATTGCTCAAAATAGGGCACTCATGCCTCAGGTGGTGCTGCAGGGCTGCCTATGTCGGATGCACATAGTACACTCCCTATACATGTATGAAAGCAGGTAGTGTCAAGTTAGGCATCCCTTTTACTGTATGTGCAAGTCAGAGAGAGGTGTCATTTACAGGGTTCCTACTGAGTCAGTGTATGTGCTATGTGTTGCCTCTTTGCCAAGGCCAGGGCATACTGGGCATGCCTCCTTCTGCCTACTGGGGCAGGCTCAGGTTGTTCCTCCTCTGAGTCACTCTGCCTGTGCAGGCCTTGGCAATGGTGAGGGGCTGTTTGGCCCTGCCCCTTGCTGTTCCTGCTGCAGCTGTTTCCTCAGTATCATATTGTGTAGCATGGCACATACCATAACAATTTGGGTACATGTAGTTGGTGAGTACTGCAAGGCTCTACCAGATGTGTCCAGGCACTGGAAGCATGACTTAAGCATCCCAAACACATGCTCAATTATGTTTCTTGTTTGTGCGTGTGCCTCATTATGGAGTTCTTGTTCAGGTGTGTGTGCATTTCTGATGGGTGTCATCAGCCACGGCTCCAGTGTGTATCCAGCATCCCCCACTAGGTGACTATCAGGAATGCCACCAATGGCAAATCTCTGATACAGCTGCATCAGATGCCAGATGTGGGAATTATGATAGCTTCCAGGGCAGCCAGCACACACATTCATTATTATGCCCTGGGCATCGCACATGACCTGGCAGTTGATGGAGGGTAAGCCCTTGCGGTTGATGTAGACCCTACCCTGCTCACTGGGTGGTGCTTTGATGCATATGTGCGTGCAGTCTATTGCACCCACTACCTCAGGGTATTCTGCTATTTGGTGTAAAAGATGCATATTGCTGGCTAATGCCTCACGGGAATTGGGGAAATATACGTGGTCACCGACATGTGCTGACATGGCATCCAGGAACTGGTGGAGTACCCTGGATGCTGATGCCTGCAAAATCCCCATCATATCACCAGTTAGTCTTTGGAAGGTACCTATAGCTAGTATTCTTATGCCAACACATACCTTGGTATCCACTGGGATGGGTTCCCCTCTGTTGGTTCTGTGTGTGAGGTGTGGCTGGCACAGCTCAACAATTTACTGTAGGAGGTCTCTGTCCATCCTATAGTGCTCCACTATCTCCAACTCATGTAGTCCCTGGTAGGTTACCCTGGGTGTGTACACTCTTCTCCGTCTCCTCACTGCGGGTTGCTCAGCAGCATTCACAACATCACCACCCTCAGCACCTTGCACGTGTTGGTTTATGATAGCAAGAGCAGCCACTAACATTTTGTCTGACTTAAGATTTTTAAGCTTTCCCTGTTTGTATACTGCAGTGTTGCAGAGTTCTTGGGAAAAAACAGGGGGGGATGCTGTTTGCAGAGTTTAAAGTGCTGGGCTGGGCTGGGCTAGTCTGCTACCTGTGTAATTGGCTGATTCTGATATATTTCACCTGGCAGCTCCGCTAGTTCTCCTTGGTTAACTTCAAATTACTTCTTTTCCTTCCTTTTGCCTTTCTGTTTCTGCCCGGGGCAGCGCAGCACAAACATGCGCACACGCGCGCACAAGCACGCACATGAGCACACATGAGCGCACACGCTGTGTGCATGTTTGCAAGAAATTTCCGATCTTTTAACAGTGTGCACCTTTGGTTTCAGGTTTTCAAATAGGACAACTGTAGGCACGCCTCTTGCAATCCTGAGCAACTCAGGGCAAACACAAGTCACTGAGTTCCAATTAGCTTACAGCCTTTCTGACACACCCCCTCATGATGTCACCTATATTCTACTTTACTACTCACCTACTCCTACTCTTACACTCTTGGGACATGGCTCACATGCTGGGGAAAATTGTGATTCACTATCCTTACCTCATTTGCATAGGATTGCCTACTAATGCATGGTTACATCTCTCACACTGAGCTTCCCCCCCTTAGCAACCGGTATTCAGTGGCCATGTTGTCTTCAGCCTGCCATTTACATGCATGGCAGAATAAGCTTTTTAGTGAAAATGCCTATTTTTGGCTATTTTTTAATTATTTTCTTGTTTTTTAAACTGCAACACGTTTGCGCTGTGCTGTGCTATGCTTAAACATCAGAGATCGGGGAAATAAAAAGTTAGATTCTTATATTTTTAAACATTTATAAATGCCAATGGCCTTATATTTGGCCATTGGCATGCTTCCTCAACTGTATGCATCTTTTATTTGGAGCTGTCATAGCTCCTAGCTATTTGCAGAACGGTACTCCTTTACCAACGGAGTACATTTCTGCAGATAACACTAATTTTCCATGGATAGTTTAGTGTTTCCTGGATTGCAAATTTACCTCATTTGCATAGCTTTCAGCAGCAAATGAGGTAATTTGCATACCATGACGCTGTCCGTGCAAGAGTAGCTTTAGCAGCTCTCATGCATGCCCCTGCCGGCTGTTCCTGGGTCACATGGCAGACATATTGCCTGTTTGACGTCTTACACTACTCTACAACTCCGTGCAAGCTTTCGTAAATCTGGCCCATTATCTTTAGATTTGTAATCCTGTCTGTAAGCAAGCTACATATATATTGTTAGAGGCATTAACTTAGACTGTTATAAACATAATACAACTTGATAAAGCCCCAATGTTTCTAAATATTGTTCAGAAGAAAATGTACTCTATAGAATACAAACAGTATGCTTAGCTATATCATAGACTCCCACTAGATTCTTAGAGCTCGGGTTAGCCTTTGTTACATATAATCCAGTTTCAGCTAGTATGCACTGAAATATTCAGAGTCCTAATCTGATCTGTGTATTGTTCTTTTCTGAATTTTCCTTGTGTTAACCAAAAGTCAACTGTATTTTCAACTTTGTCTGGGACCTTAGTTTTGTAGTACCTCTGATAATAGTGAGAGAATTGTGAGATACTGCAGGATATGAGCCTCATTTATTTTATTTCTACTGCTGTCTATTGATTGCATTTTACTTGGTTAGGCGGCCTTAGGCTTGTATTATAACTGACAATAGTTAGATAATTGTGAATTGCTGGAGGATCTGAGCCTCATTTATTACATTTCTACCACATTTTTCTGCTTGCATTTTACTTGGTCTGGGACCTTAATCTTGTAATATAACTCACAATAGTGAGTGAAATGTATATTTCTAGAGGATTTGAGACTCATTTATAACACTTCGACTGTATTTTTTCTGTTGGCATTTTACTGTTCTGGAAACCTTAGTCTTGCAGTATCACCCACAATAGTGAGACAATTATGATTGCTGCAGGATCTGAAACCCACTTAGTACATTTTAACTGCATTTTTTTCTGTTTGCATTTTACTTAGTCTGGGAACCTTAGTCATGTAGTTTCACTCAGAATGGTGAGTAAAATGTGAATTGCTGCAGGTTCTGAACCTTATGTATACACATATAGTACATTTTTACTGTGTACTGGTTGGATTCTTCTCTAACTCATCACCGACAACCTCTGCTGAGCTGTGCTATAAATGCAGACACCTAGAGTTGTAATTGTTAATATAAAATTCCTCTGCTATTTTCTCAGTGTAAAGTAGCTAGTTTGGGTGCTGAGAAGTGTGATGTTTTTAGATCAACCCAAGAACACTGCTTCCAGCCCAAAATCTCTAAACCCTGATTCTACCATCTCTCTTAGATTACAAAAGAAGAAGATCCACAGCCATGGATATGCACTTTGTACTGTCTCTGTACCCAGTTAGTGGAAATGGGCATCTCGAGACAATGAAGCATTTGTCTCATGTTTACTGACAACCACCTTCTTCTTAACCATTCTGACAGATTATGCATGAGTTGTAATTAGACTATGTCTTTGGAGGAAAAGCTTTAGCATACAGACACTAATATCTCCAAACAGGTTGCCAGTAAGATACACACACACACACACACACACACACACACACACACACACACACACACACACACACACACACACACACACACACACACACACACACACACACACACACACACACACACACACACACACACACACACACACACACACACTAGTAAAAAACAAAACACACATGCACTACACCTGCTATGGATCAAACACACAAACTCACATATGGTGAGGCTTTTAAATGCAATCTACCCAAACCTCAAAGGCCTCCCATATGCTGCCCTCAGCAACCTTCCAAACACTCCATGAAGACAGCACTCCCTAGGATACAGGCAGCTACATCTGGCAATGTCTCAACCTGTAGGCCCTTAAGTCAAACTGCTGCACAACCCAATATATTGGCCATTGGAGACTATTGTGAGACACACTGATGCCCCCCACCAGGTTGAGCAAGGAGACAGTCATGGTCAGTTACTTATCAGGGGCAAAGATCTGCAAGATCACACATGCAGTCAGGACACTGAATCACAAGTACCGGTATGACTCTATCATAGTTCATGTAGGTGTTAATGACTTGAGACATACCTCCCTGGACTATATGAAGAGAGACATAATAGAGCTTACAGATTATGTGTCTCAAAAAGGTATGACCCTAGCATTGAGCATAATTCTACCTTCTCCAAGGATGAGACTACAACATAAACAGAAGATGGTTGCCTTTAACAACTGGCTTCATTACTGGTGTCATTCTAAGGGGGGTCTAGTATTTGTTGTCTTGGGAGAACACGATCAACAGACCACGCTACTTTGCAGAGATGGTGTGCACCTATCCCCACTAGGCTTTTGAATACTGGCAGAAACACTACCCACCCCTATAGTGCCTTTTTTGGGCAATGCCTACCTGATAACTCTCCCAACATGGTAAATTCTATGCAAGATATGCTAAAAGTGTTGCTACCCAATGCTAGGAGTTTCAACTAGAAGCTACACTCCCTGGAAACACTCCTCACCCTGGATAGTGTTGACATCTGTGCATTACTGTGACATGGTTTAAAGCCACAGATGGCCCCCAGCAGTACAAGGCTATAATGGCTTCCACACATTTAGATGAGCTGCTGCAAAAGAAGGGACAAGAGATGGAGGTGTATCCAACTATACAAAAAGTAATCACACCTCAAGATTGGTCATGCAATATGATATGCTTGAACTGCTTCATGTCCAACTAACCTTAGGTAATGTCCAATACCATATCTTTGCTACCTGTAGGTCCCCGTCCCTGCCTCTGACCTACGATGACCATACCACATACCTAAATGTATTGGAGCACTCTCAATTCATCCCAACACCATATTCATGGGTGATTTCAACTACCCCACCAAAAACTGGGATACATGCGCAACTACTAATATGCAGGCTCAAAGATTCCTGGATTTTGTCAGTGCAAACACATTGGAACAGCTGGAATGCACACCTACTAGGTGTGAAAATGTTCTGGATCTGGTACAAATATGAGGGAATGTTGCAACCCCCCCCCCCCACACCGTGTAGTCCTCACTGGTCAGATCAGATCACAGAGCAGTAACCTTTGAAATAAATATAAAGGCTGAATTCCCACCAAACTCCAGAACCTTTAAGAACTTTTTGAAGGCTAACTACTTCCTACTAAGGGAATGCATAGCTAAATTCTGAGTTCCCTGAAATTCAGAGAACATGGTGGGCCTACATGGAAGTATTTATGGAATCCCTGTACAAGCATTTAAATAATTGCATAGAAAGAGAAGTTCTAAACCAAACTAAACATATGACAAACTACAAAAACAAGCCCCACTGGTGGTCCCCCAGTATAAATAGATTTTACAATAAAATAAAGAAAGAAAATCCTTTCCAAAAATAGGAAGGGCAATGCCCAAAAAATCAACCCCCCAAAAATAAACTCCCTCATCAGTCTCAACAAGCAACTCAGAGGACTAATCAAGATCAGCAAAGGCAATTTCAAGGCAAATATAGCCTCCCAGGCTAAGGATAAACAAACAGTATTTTTATATATGCACACAACCTTAAAGGGAGCACCCAAGAGTGTGCTGAACAAATAGTAAATGGAAGTTCCTGTACTGAATTGGGGGATAAAACACATTTTCTGGCCAATAAATTTAGCTCTAATTTTACTTTCCTATCACCCCCAGTTACCCCATGCTTGAAGTTGTAATCTGTTTGGTTGCCATTTATTTTTATTTTCCATGCCACATTTGCTGTGTTTTATATTCATTGCTCTAATTTGCACCCATGTAATGGCTTAAAAGGGTCACAGGACAAGTCCACCAACCCCATTACCCAATTGAAATGAATAAGTAATTATAATTACCTGCTAGGTTGTAGATAAGGGCTACTATAAAGTGTTACTTTAATGTTATCTTGGAGATGTTTACTTGCCACTAGTGGTGTATACATTATGTCATGATGTCATCTACTGCAAATAGGGTGTGCTATGTTCCTTAAGATGCTTAGTTGCTAGAACTTAAATGAGGAGTTTGAAAGTGGAACAGAGAGAATACAAATAATTTCGATTCTCTTAGCTGCTTTGTGTAGAATTTCTTAAAAAATGAAAAATCATGATATACTGAATGTGAATGGCATAAATAAATGATTGCAGCAATGTCTAGAAGGTAACCTATAACTGAAATGAAGGTGGGGTGGTTGGGAATGGGGGAGGTAGATTTTGGGTTCTACTCCTGTCCTTCAGTACTGACATGCAAAAACAGATTACTCTTGATTTCAGATGAAGAGCATGATCATTTCATTTTCAAGAAAATGTTAATTGCATGTGCAAAATACAAGCTATTTGCTCAGTGCTGCATCAAGTTTTTAGTGATACTTTATCACAGCTGGTATAACCTAATTTCATATACTATTGTGATTGTAAAGACACAGCCCTGAAGTACCACATAACTATCTTTAGTAAAATAAATATTGCACTGAAGAAACCCAAATATGCATCATCATTTTTTGAAAAACACTTCTTTATTGCTGTTAGTCAACAATAGTTAGACATCATAAAAAGAAAAACAACCATTCATATGTACATTACTAAAACTTTATAACAGCTTCCATTTTAGTACTACTGCTTCATCTTGATGTCATGTTTGCTCTTCTCCAGAGGTGTAGCTAACTCATTCAGTGGTCTGAACTAAAGGCCACCCCCTTGCTTATAGTATAGTGAACCACAAAACCAAAAACACAAGCATAGAACTGTAGAATCACTAAATAACCAATAAAATCAGTTCCATGAATGGACTAAGACTCATTTACTGGATATTAAACACAAAGGTTAAATGCTTCCTCCAACATTTTTCCAAAGTCTTTATCAGAACAATGCACTTTCATTTTGATTTGTTTAAATATCATTGCTAATTAATGACATCATCCTAATTGCTAGGTAGATATCTTAAAGACATAGACTGTGTTGCATGGCAGTACATATAATGTACATTTACAATATTTAAATAATAATAATACAATGTTGACAAATTTTAATAAGATTTTGAAATGTTAAACATTTTAATAAAATAAAATAATTTAAAAATTAATAATACTTTTAAAATTTCAATTGTTTTAACCTCAGCACACTATCAATGGAAACAGTTTCATTTAAACATGGATGTTTATCAGGACACAATGCTAACTGCCATTTTAACTCTGAAACCTCTAATTTAAGTTTCCATGGACCACCTCTAACATCAACATAAATGCCATCTAAAATCCAACATTTAAAATAATAATTTGAACATTCCTGTGCATGTTTGCCTAATGTACTTATTTTATTATTATTGTTCCTATTAATGTCATATAAATGTCACTGCGTTGGTGGTGCTGTGGTAGCATTGTCGCCTCACAGTAAAATGCTGTCCAGTTCGATTCTCAGCTAGAGCGTCTTCTGCGTAGAGACATGCGTGAATGGGCGTACCTTCATTGAAGGTTGTGCATCAGGGCTGGTAACTCGGCACGTAAAAATCAACTACCAATTATTTGCAGACCAGAGTTCCACTGTGGCGACCCCTAACCAGGAAAAGCCGAAAGACTCAACAACAACAACATTAATGTCATATAAATGTTCGTAAATATGTTCATTCAACATTCTTTCTGTTTTACCAATATAATATACAGAGTACCCTTAGCAAGTCGCTACGTAAATCATCTCCTTTGAAGTATAATTATAAGTTTTCTGATTAATCTATTGTTATCATTTACTGTAATCTTCTCACCTTAAAAAAATATGTTTACATTGGGCACAGTTTCCACAATTGTACATAGCCTTTTTATTTCCCCTGGTATAACCCACATTCCTTTTACAATTTTCCAATAAGTTCTTAACATTTCTATCCCTTCTGAAAGTGATCTTCAGCTGGCATCCAAGAATGATACACATTTCATCATCAAAATGAATAATATTCCAATTCTTGCTTATAATCCTCCTCACATCATTGACATAGGTATTATATGCTGTAACTGTAAACATTATCTTTTTTCAAAACAGAAGTAATTCCATTTTTTTTACCCAATAAGTGTACATAAATCACTTCATCCCTTTTTGTGATTACCTCACCAGCTACTTAATTAAACTATGGGGGTGCCCTCTAGATAAAAACATTTTCTTTAACGTACCAATTTCATCCAAAAACATTATTGGACACCATTCTGGCTGCTCTTACCACCTACTCCTTAAAATTCTATTAATCATATAAGTTAAAATTTCATGATATCTGAGCAGTTTCAGTTTTTCTTCTTTCAGCTTTTCCTGGTTAGGGGTCACCACAGCAGAACTCCGGTCTGCTAATAATTGGCAGGAGATTTTTACGGTTCCGAGATGCCACCTCGATGCCCAACCTTCAACGAAGGCATGCCCATCCATGCATGTCTTTTAAATGCCACTCGACCGTGGGGAGGACATGCAGACTACACACAGAAGGCACTCCAGCCGAGAATCGAATGGGAGAACCTCTTGCTGTGAGGTGACAACGCTACCGCTGCATCACCGCAGCTTCCAGTAAAAGCCATAATTATGCCATCATATTTACAAAAATCTCTTAATCATATGGTTAATACTTCACTGTATTGTGTTTACAACCTAGTACTAACATTTTCTTATGGTTGACTTCATCATACTGTACAGCTTAAATATGTACCATAATTGTTCAGTCATATGGCTATATGACACCATAGTCCACTGCAAACCTAATATTAACATTCTCATTTGACAGAGACTTCCCCAAATACAGCACTGTATAGACAGTCTCGAGAATTTTTTCATCAAAACATGCATAATACTGGAATTTGCTCAAGGATATTTCTTTAATACTCTTTCTTTCCACAGAAGATAAGGTAATTGCTTACCACACCTCTATGTAAAGTTTACCCTTTGGCATAATATACTAAGTGAACACTTTCACACAATTGAGTTTATTGTAATTATTCCTGTTATATAGTCTATGGATTCAAGTAGAACCATCATGACTTTTAGACCATCTTATTTCACTGACTGCACACAGAAACAGTCACATTTTCTCTGTTGAATCTGCATTATTTTCCCATTCATCCTGTATTTCCCTGGTATCATTATTACCTCCCAGTTAAACTTCCCATTTCTCTTCTTGCTTGAGTATTAACTTCACTAATCTCATTGGTAATTCTTTATATCTTTTACTGCCTCATCAGGATTTTCAAAAATCAACACTTTCAAAGTAGAAGGGCATGTTAACATATATTTCAAATTTGTTTACTCTGTTTTATTGCTTCACCAAATCACACAGAATGTTTAAGAGTAAGCTTTGAGTAACCATGCTCGAAATATAAAAGTAAACCTGACACTAATAGCTTTCAATTAGGTTGCTACAGTTGGTAAAATATTTGGTTTTTCTCCTAACATTCCAAAAATATATCTGGGTTCCCATATTTATCATCTGCCTCTGATATTGGTGGGTACTTCTCAGTTATTATTCCCAAAATACCTTTTGCATAACTGTTCAGTCGACTAATCTTGGATATTTTTTAAAGTCCAATCCATCCTTTTGTACAATTTTAAATTTTAACTCCTTAGCTTGTTCCCTGTTCCAGTTAGGTGTTCTGTATGCTCAGTTTGCTTTGCTATCTCAGCTACCTTTTTCCAAATCTTGAGTATTCTATCTTTAGCTGACCACAAAGCCATCTGCATCATTCACTCCAACCACTTCTAAGCACTTTATATATGCCATAATCAATCCTTTCAAGTTCCAGATGTAAATTTGTATCACTATCAGCCTAACTGGCACATTTAACTGTATCAGTGTTTTTTTAGATTTCTATTGCATGCTGATGAACCAGAAACATACCTAGGGAGGAGAAAGATATTAGGGGTAAAATCGGCAGCTGCCAATGGAGCAGTATTGCAGCACCAGCATTCTGAAATGAATGTCAATGGTGCATTGGCAGTTAAAAATTTCTGTGTGGTATTCTAACTGTAGAAAGTGGTTTGAAGAAGACCTTTTCATTTTTTTTATTTGATCCTCAAGTTACAGATCAGAAGTACCAGATCATGAACTGCACTATGTGCTAGAGAAGCTAGCTATGATTCTGTTATGAAGCAGTAGAGATGACCTGTTCTAATGTGACTTATTGCATCATCAGTCTGCTCATTATCAGATGCATGTTACAGCTCTGTCATGAAGCAGTAGGGATGACGTGTTCTAAAATGTGACTTATTGCATCATCAATCTGTGAATTATGAAACAGTAGGGATGGCCTGTCTTAACATGTGACTTATTGCATCATCATCAGTCTGCTCATTTTCTGATACACACTACGGCTCTGTCATAAAGCAGTAGGAATGACCTGTCCTAACATGTGATGTACTGCATCATCAGTCTGCTCAATATCAGATGCACGCTATAGGTCTGTCATGAAGCAGTAGGGATGACTTGTCTTAATATGTGACTTATTGTGCCATCAATCTGCTCATTATCTAATGCATGCTACAGTTCTGTCATAAAGTAGTAGTGATGACCTGCCCTAACGTATGACTTACTGCATCATCAGTCTGCTCATTGTCTGATGCATGCTATGATATAATGAAGCATTAGGGGTGACCTGCCCTAACACATGACATACTGCATTATTAATCTGCTCATTTTCAGATGCATGCTACAGCTCTGTTATGAAGCGGTAGGGATGACCTGTTCTAACTCGAGACTTACTGCATCATCAATCTGCTCATTATCAGATGTACATTCCATTTCTTCCACCACCAATCAATAAATTACACCTTTATTGTTTAATATATTAATGACAACATTGAATGAAGTTGTTTAACTTTTTCAATTTTGTGGTTGTAAAAATGAGAATCAAAGAGTGACAGATGGAGGCAACCAACAAGCATCTTAATGCTATGTGTGTTTCATCAGCTTTGTTTATATCCACTGTGAAAGGTATAGGAGTGACTCTTGGAAGCAGCTTGGTATTAAAGCTATCGAATGCCCTATTTGTGTAAACCTGTATAAAAATGAATTGGAAAATCCTTATTAAAAAGTCTGTGATAGGCCTGCTCCATGGGTTGCTAATGAAATCAGTTATCTCTTTGCCAAATGTCAGAAGTAGTTATATAGCCACACCATTTGCTGTCTGCAGCAGCAGCTACATCAGACTGATAGTCACTAAGATGGCACTTGTTTTAGCAGCTGTCAGGTAAGTTGTGTTTGTCTTTCGGCTTTTCCCAGTAAGGGGTCACCACAGCAGAACTCTGGTCCGCTAATGATTGGCAGTAGATTTTTACGAAATGCCCAGGTGCCAGCCCGACGACCAACCTTCAACAAAGGCACATCCATTTACGCACACATGTCTTTTGAACACTACCCAACTGCAGGGAGGACATGCAGACTCCACATAGAAGGCACTCCCAAGCCCAGCTGAGAACCGAACAGGAGAACCTCTTGCTGTGAGGTAACAATGCTACCGCCGTACCACCATGGCATAGCACAGCAGCTGTCAGGTAAGTAATTTTCATAAAGTATCCGAACAATAGGTGGCTCCAAGATTAACATTTTGGTGAATAGTGAATTTGGTGACAAAACAATGCACTTCATGTGAGAATGAGCCAAGTCTCAATGACAGAAATGAGAAAATTGTAACAATTTAGAAAACCACCTCGACATCTGACTTTCTGCTTAGTAAAGTATACCGAAGTAGTTCTGAACCTACACATAACATGGACTTGTTTTCCGGTACTGTATAAGCTAACTCATCTACAGCATTTTGAGAAAATGAAATTTAGTTTTTTTTTCTCACAAAATATTTTGTTCTTTGCTAAAAAATGGATATATTTTGATGTACTTACCTCTGTAAATGCAAGTCGGTGCACCCCTATATGAAGTGATTGTATAGATGTTTTTTAAGCATAGTCAGTGCTGAGACTATGCTTAGCAATAAGGTAGCTTTCAGAATGGTCTTGTTTCTTTAAATTTCTTCAAAGTATATAATATTTACATAAAGTTCAGTGATCTGTATCATGCAAGTGAGCATGCTGTATAGATAACTGAAATGCAGCTGAAAGTATAGCTGCAAAATAAACATTTACAGACAGTAAAACAACACACAGACTTTTGATTTATCTGTTTTTTATAACAGTAACAGACTGAGAATAATATCCGTTCTACATATAAAAAAATATTTGTGTAGTGTCCCATGAAAACGAATTGGTAAGCCTGCAGGCTCAGATGGAGTTAAAAATATTAAGAAATTCTGATTTTTAACTCATTCTGAATGAGCCTATCATTCAAAAAGTGATTTCCTCCAGCAAGACGCTTTACTACAATGATACAGTGAGTTGCACACAAACTTTGATTTCATCAAGCTTCATTTTCTAATCTCACAAACAGCCACTGTCATGGAAAACAGTGATTTTTGCAGCATTTTCAGAAGGCTTTTAAAGATGTGATATTCTGGAGAACAACATTTTCTCTTTATAATCAGTGAATCGATGTTTTAGGATTATATGTCTTGGCTTCATGAGTGGGAGTTGCCACTGAACTTTGTGGGTAGTGTGTAGGTTATAAGTTTAAATAAGTATCACCAGCACTTCTGATGAAATACAGAATAGTCAAGAAATTAGGATATTAATGAATACAACTGGATGTTCCCCCACTTTCAATTAAAAAAGCCCATGGAATATTGTGTTATTCCTTAGATTTTTGTCCTCTTAAAGTTTGTTTAGGAAATGCCACTTCATTTTGGAAAGGACAATTTTTTTCTTTCTTTTTTCCTTTTTTAAGGAGGAATGAAGCTGGCATATTTTCAGAATCTGATATTCAAGTTTGAAGTATGTGAAGGTTTGGACAGAAGAGCTTTATAACACTGCATATGCAGCCACAGAGTTGTGTATGAGAATCATCTAGAACCATAACTAGGGTATGGCAAAGGCGGCGATCGCCCTGGGAGCAAGCTGTCAGGCAGTACGATCTGCAGGTGCTGATGGTGCAAAAGTGCATCTATTTCCAGCATCACTTTATGAGGCCACAAGAGATACTGTGGCTTCATAAATGAATGTCAGTTCTACATTTGTGGTCGGTCACAGCAGAAGTACACTGGTAACTGAATAGAAGCAAGCTGCTTGTTTCATTTTATGTATGCATGTATGAATGTATGTATGTATGTATTTATATAGTTATTGTTTGTTTATTTCTGTTTTGACCAGAGAATTTGCCAGCTTTTGTTTCATTTTTTTTGTTTTGGTTTTGGTCTTGGAGACAACAGTATGCTCCATAAAATATTCTAACTGATCCCTGCCCCACATACATAAAGTAATATTTGGGCTACTGTTTCCTCTATCTACTTCATCACAGACAACCAGCCAGAAGTGTGACTATCACTGAACACTTGCTACATCAAAAGGAAGATATAGAAATATGCATAACCCATCAAGCTGGTATCACTGTCTGATCAACAAAGTCCTTCAGTAGGAAAGTGCATTCTGCTAAATGGCTGTTGGGCACAAGGAAAACCAGAGATATCAACTTCAATTTATATAAAGAAAAAATAAAGCAATCAGACTACAGCAAAGCTAGCTATGCAGAAATTGAGAAATATGGGCACTAAACAGGTGAACTCTACCTGACCAAGCTCAGTCAGACCATACCCCTTCACTTTGGGTTGGCTTATGCCCAGTCTAGTTAATCAAGAACCTATTTAATGTTAAACATCATTTCACAGTTCGAGTACCTCATTGTGATCATTAAATTCGTCTCATCATTTTTTCATGAAGGGTAATCCATATGACTATTATTATATTTATGAAAAATTGCTCCCTCAACTTGCTCTTTAAATGCCAAGTTAAGCTTTAGATGGTGCCCAACAATTCTTAATACATGTTTTTTTGAAAGATGACTTCTCCTAATGAACTTCTTTGATTTTAAGGTTTTCAGAACCACTAATGTGTCTCTGCTTCACCACTTTTTTGAAAGATACACAAATTATTCTATTTGATGTACATATTCTTGGGTAGCAGTATATCATAGTGGTTAAAATCATCATCACCACCTCCTTTTTCCCATTTTCTACATGTGGTCAAGGTATCGTGTTAATTGTCACCATCTTTCTCTGTTCAATGCTACTCTTCTACTTCTTCAACACTTATATCTGACTGTCACAAGTTTTCTCTCACACAATGCATCCACCTCTTTGCTGGATGCCCTTGTTTCCTCTTGCCTTTTTCCTGTCTGTCCCAAATCTTCTTCACCAGATTGTCTTCTGCTTTTCTGCATTGGTGCCCAAATCTTAATCTGCTCTTTGACCTTTTTACTTTGGATTCTGCTCTTATATCCTCTTTACTTCATCCGTCCCACAGTGTGCATCCTACCACTCATCTCAGGCACTTCATTTCCATTACCTCTGGTTTCTTCAGCTACTCCGCTTTACTGCCCAAGTTTCTGTACCATACAACAGTACTGGTCACATCACTGTTTTGTACACCTTACTTTTCAGCTTCTTTGGCATTCTTCTGTTATTCACTACACCTGACAGTTGGTTGCAACCTCTCTCATTCTATCTTTGTCCTCCTCATTCATACTTCCCTTCTACTCAAGCACCCAAAATACTTGAATACTTGAAGCTGTTAACCTGTCCCACTATCTTCCATTCTATCTCATTTCTCAACTTACTCAGATTTCTATTTGCTACCATTACAACTGCCTTATCTGCACAGTTTCATTCTATGCCTCTTCAGTTTTGCATTCCATTCATCATTCTATGCCTCTTCAGTTTTGCATTCCATTCACCTATCCTTTGCTAAAGTTCTTCCTCAGAGTCTGCCTGTAATGCCACATCATCTGCATTCAGCAACTTTGTTGCTCTATCTCCCCAACCTGTTTGTTAATGTAGTCCATCACCAATGTGAACAACAGTAGGCTCAGAGCTGAATCCTAAGGCACACCCTTTCCCTCTGTGAGACCGAAAATTGATTGTACTTGAGTCACTGGTTCTTTCTATATAGTTTGGACAAATTCTATCAGTGTTTCTGGGACTTTGAACTGCCATAGCACTGCAAGAAATCTGGGCAAAGCCATAAATAATGGGGGAACAAAGGTCCAAAAATAGGGATAATTTTTAAATATTGCTCTTACAAGCTTAGGAAGTTGATAGAATAACAGGTTTTACATTATCAAGACCTTTCTGAAGGGTATGAAGTCTGAAACTCAAATGACTGTCATTATTTTCGGACTTCAATCTTTAATGACTCACAAATAATTTGCCCGAAAATCACACTTTTATGAAAAATGGACCGGAAATATGAGGCAGAAATCTGGACATTCTACAAAAATTTGTACAGTTGAGAGGTATGCTAGGAATACCCACTTCAACTCATTCTTCATCTCTAGCTTCTTCTCGACTATCTGCCTCACTGCAAACATTGGATTGGTTTTGCTTCATCCTGATCTGAATATGAACTGCTCATTTCCGATCTTACTTTCTACTACTCTGCATATTCATTTAACAATCACCTTCTTTAGCACTTTCATGCAATGTGACAGAAATTTAATACCTCTTTTTTGCCAACAGTTGTGAATGTCCCCTTTGTTCTTGAACACTGGCACTAGTATGCTTATTCTCCAGTCATTTGGGATATGTCTTTCTCTCCTTTCTGCTATGAGTATCCTCAGGAACCATTTCTCCCCTGACTCAACCAACATCTTTATCATATTTGCTGTGACCTCATCTATGGCTGCTGTTTTTCCCTGACTTCATTTTCCTTGGTGCTGTCCTTACTTCTTTTATGGTGAGCTCCTCCTCTCCTCTTCTCTTTTCTCATCATAGGCTGTTTCTGGAGCAGTACAACTTCTGTGGGGTTTTCTTCATTCAGAAGCTACTGTAAGTACTCCTTCCATCTGCCTTTGATTTCCTGTGGACTGGTGAGCATGTTGTTGCTGGCATCTCTTATGTAGGGTGTCGGACTATCTTCTTTATCTCTCTGTCTTTGTCTTGCAATCTGATATAGTTTTTTGTGCCCTCTATTAAGTCACTTTCTAGAAGCTGGTAGAGTGTTTCTGATGCCTTGTTCTTTACTATTGCATCTCCTTTCTTAGCCTCTTTGTTAGTCAGAGAGTATTCCTTCCTAGCCTAGGCTATCTTTTCCATGCCCACATTTTCCTGCACTCCTTCGTTCTTTTGATTACTTCCTGGACCTCAGCATTCCACCATCAGCTTTCCTTATATACCTTATTTCCATACCTGGCTCAGCCTCATATCTGATCTGTAGCCTTCACACATATTGTTTTGAGGCACTGCCATTCTTCTTCAACTCCAGTTATTTCCCCCTCTTCCTGAGGTGGTAGACCCCTGAGTATTTCCTTGAATTATTGTGCTTTTTGTACAGTCATTTTTTCAGGTCTTCAGCCTATCCACTGCTAACATTATAGCCTTCTCTGACCACTGCTTGTATTTAATTTTGACAACTAATGGTTTATGGGGTCTATATTGGTTTCTCAAATGCTGAATTGAGCAAATTGTTGATCATCGAGCCATATTCAGTGAAAGCTCAATTAAGCAAATGATCGTTTCAGCGAAAATATTTCCTAGGAAAAGGACATGGTTGGCCATCATTGGGAATGTGCCCTTTTCTCCACTGTAGTGTGATCTTGGAGTTGGTATATATAGTTAGGGGAGGTGGGGGTATGGGGGTGAAGCCCCCCCCCCTTTGCAGGGTTTTAAATTTTGTTGAACTTGTTCTGGTCGGTAGCTGGCCTACTGTTTTTCCCCTAGGAAATGTTTGGCTAGAAAGGTCATTCGCTTAATTGAGCTCTCGCTGATTTGAGTTCGATGATTAGCAATTCACTCAATTAAGCTTTTGATGGAGTAATATAGACCCGGTTTATTTTGTGGGCAAACTGTTTCAATGGGGATGACTTTGCAATTGATGATTTTATCCCAATGCCCTTTCCTTACCAGGAGGAAGTCTTCTTGAGCTGCGTGTTGACCACTCTTTTATGTGACCTTCTGACCGTCTCTCTTTCTGAACCATATGTTGGCTGCTATCAAGCCATAGAAGTCAAGAATGGCTTCAACGTCTTCATTTCTGTTGCTCCAACCATCTGTACCCAGGCAATCTTTATACCGTGCTCTGTCTTTCCTGATATGTGCATTCAGGTCACCCATCATCAACACTACTTCAAGTTGTCCTAATTTATCTAGTAGATCCCGCAACTGCTGTCTGAATGTACTCTTTTCCTCATTATCACAACCCTACCGTGGGGATAGGCTGGGATTATCAATACTGCCCTATCATTAGGCTGGAGTCTGATTGCCATTAGTCTGTCACTAATTCTGATGACATCTGTGATGATGTGAGGTTTTGCCAGCTATGCCAGGAGAAGTAGGGCAGTGGATGTGCAACATATTGCAGTACAGCTAGCTGGAATTTAGTACAAAATTATATGTTATTTGAATATCAAACTGATTTGTATAGATGCTTGTGCTGAAAATGGATTTGTAAAGTTGCATGTGTTAAAAATGTACCAATATATATATGTGTGTGTGTGTGTGTGTGTGTGTGTGTGTGTGTGTTTGTGTGTGTTAACTGAGGATACTGGAAGAGAAGAGCTTAAGCTTAGCTCCAGCTAACTTTGGAAAATAGTAAGAAATTAAATTACTGGGCCCAGGCTATAAAGATGCTATCTCACAGTTTTGAATGAAGCCAGAGATGCAATGTCTGTAAGAAGCATAGTTTGTTAGTCTCTGTAGGAGGAGTAGAAATTTGTAATTATTTTATGACTTCCAGAAGCTGCACCAGATTTGAGTAATGTGCTTGTGTGTGTATTATTGACATGTAGGTGCTAAATCCTGGCAGTTTCTAGCAATGGGGGGGGGGGGGGTTGCATGGGAACCAGAAGTCAGATGACCAGATATGTGTGATATAATTTTCTATAAAAATAATATTTTAATATTAGGTGAGACAGAAGTCTCAGTGCAGTCTGTTTCTTGGAACCTGACATAGAAGGATCCCTCACCTACTTCATCTTGCCTAGCTCTATTAAGTAAGTAGGAATAGTAATTTTCTAGATCAGTCAGGAAACTATAATGAGAATAGTTAAATAGTGTTTTTATGTAACTGTGTGAATCTTTCTAGCTGTGTTATTTTTAATATTTCCGGTGAATGAAACTCTGGTGTTTACTGTAAATAGATATTTTGTATTTTCATGTTATTTTTATTATTTATTAATAAATATCTTTAACATGTTAATTATGGATGGTCCTTTAGAGAATATTTTAACCTTTGAGAGTACTTATATTTGTTGGTGTCATTGTGGCTATTCCTGAAGCCTGGCTATTTAGTCAACATTGCCATTTGTATTAATATTAACTTCATTCAGTATAACTGGGTACCCTTGCAACAGCATTAGGTAGTTGGCATTGTAGTGTCTGGTGGCAGCGATAACTATCTTATAGTCCGGGCAGAAGGTTGTGTGCGTGTGTGTGTGTGTGTGTGTGTGTGTGTGTGTGTGTGTGTGTGTGTGTGTGTATGTGTGTGTGTGTGAAAATCATCTCACAGTGTGTGTGTGTGTGTGTGTGTGTGTGTGTGTGTGTGTGTGTGTGTGTGTGTGTGTGCGTGTCAGCTACTTGGTGCAGGGACATGAAGCACTGGTTTCACAGAGAGGGTGCTGGAGGACTTGGCTTTGACACTGAGGTGAGGAATTAACCCTCTAGCTGGGATAGTGGAGAGCCTTATTAGGGCCTTGGAGGGAGACAGATATTAATAAATGCAGACCCCGGGATGACTGTGTTCCCTGTGTGCTCTTAAGGAAAATTGTGCTTGATGCAGAGAGGTCTGCATATGGAAATACTGAGTGCATCTATATGTATTACAAGTGAACATCACTCTCCAGTGTCAATGGTGAGGATTCAGGCTCCTTGATTACTTCCCCAGAGGGGGAACATCACATATTGGTGAGTAGTGGTGTGGATATTAATTGAACTTCTGTAGCCTGTAGGCAGTTGTCACTAAAGGTGTGTCCTCTCAGCAGCTACAAGGTAAAAATTCAGAATTTCATTTCATAACAGCTTCATTTATTTATTTTTGTTAATTTAATTTAGTTAGGAAAAGCAGGCAAAGATGTCAGCAGATCATTATGGCAAGCAACAAAGAAACAGTTGGCCAAGGTGTGTGAAGCCAAAGAATTGATATATGCTAACATGACTAAAGAGTAAATGATTTCAGTCTTAGTCACAGCTCAGACCAGCAACTTGCAGGATAACCAGTCCGGTGATGGGAATCTGCAGCCCTCAGAAACAGGACAGTTCACCTTTTCCTCAGAGGACTTAAAAACCCATCTGGAGATAAAGAAACTTGAGCTAGAGGCCAAATGTTTGGAATTAGAATCAGCAGAGAGACTGCAGCATTTGGAGGTTGAAGAAAATGAGAAGCAGCATCAACATGAGAGGGAGATGCTGACTCTTCACCAGTGTCATGGAGGTAATGGAGAAGGGAATAACCGGACCTCAGAAGCAATAAAGGTCAGTAAATTTCTTACACAATTTACAGGGGGTGATAATTTTAACAGTTTTATTCATATATTTGAAAGAGTATGTAAACAGTATAATGTTGACCAAGGGCTCTGGGTACAGTTCCTGACCCCCTTACTACATGGTAAAGCTGTAACTGCTGTTTCTAAATTGTTTGATATTGTCTGGTCAAACTATGAAAAAATAAGGAAATGTTTACTTGGATGTTTTAAGTTCACATATGAAGCTTACAGAAAAAAAGTTTTTTTTGAGCATAGACATAAGGCAAAAGTGTGTGTGATAAGCACTCATTTTCATAGGTGGGTGAGTGGGTGTCAGGTCACCACTTTTGAGGGGCTGGTAGACCTTTTGGTGAGGGAACAACCCTTAGCACTTGGCTTGAGGACATAAGAATCTGGTTGGCAGACCCAGAGTGTAACTCTGTAGATGAGCTGGGGAAAAAGGGGGATCTCTACTTAGCAAGCAGGACATCACTGCACAGGAAAGGGATACCCAGTGCTGCACATGGACATAAGGGAGACCATGGTGGGCATCCTAAACCACCCCAACAGAGTCCATCAGTAACAGGGGAAGCCACTAGTTCAGGTACACTGCCAGTATCAAGGGTTAAATGTTTTAAATGTAACCAGTGGGGCAAAATTTCACACAGATGTCCACAGAGTCAAGGTAGGGAACAAAATATGGGGGCCTGGCAAGTGGGAATAACAGCATGCCAGTGGTAAGTTGTCTGGAGGTAACAGGGGTACAACATTATCAAAATAATCATATCCTATCTTAGAGAATGGAAAACAGGCCACTGCTAAGAGACACACAGCCTCTGACATAACCATTGTGAAGCTTGCAGTGGTTATAGAAGAAGATTCCTTGCTTGGTACGTCCACTCAAATCACAGCTTTAGGATGGACCCCATTCCACATGCCTTTGGCCAGGGCTTACCTTGACTGGGAGGGTAGAAAAGGAAGCAAGCAAGTAGGTATGTTTGAGGATATCCCTCCAGATGTCCTGTTAGAGAATGATTTGGATAATACTGTACTTTGTGTTCATGCAGTTACATACAGTCAGGCTTGGAGACAGGCATGTGGGTCTGGTAGCCTGGGGGACACCACAGCTGAAGCCAGAGCTAGGGAGGTGGTTATTTCAGGAAGGGAGCTATCCCGTAGCAGTGAGCCTGAATGTGAGCCACGGCTGCTGGTAGGTACTGATGTTCTCTTGGACAGAGTGACTGCAAGGGCAGAGGCGACTGGTAATACCCAGTTTAACAGTGAGGCACCGCTGTCAGAGGATACCAGACATCCCATGGAAGGGGAGCTGGGAAGGGTTACTAAGAGAGAGATGAGATAGGCTCAGGTCACAGACCCTACATTACAAGGCTTGAGGGAGGTAGCTTAATAGGCACCTGATTCTCAAGAACAGGAGGAATCTTATATACTTGAACAAAGGGTTACTGTATAGAGAGTGGAGCCCTGAGGGAAGGGTAGAGGATGAGGTAGTACAGCAGTTGGTAGTGCCTAGAGCTTACTGTCTGGCAGTTCTAGCCATGGCCCATGACATTCCTTTTGCAGGTCATATGGGCATAAAGTGTACCAAGAAACATATTATGCAGAACTTTTATTGGCCTGGGATTGCAAAGGATATAACAGGGTAGTGCAGGATCTGTGAGCAGTGCAAAAAAGTAGGCAAGGCAGGAGACAATGTTAAAACTCCGTTGATGCCTTTACTTCATTATCCTTTTTAACTACCTCACTATCCCTTTTTAAGCGCAGCCTGGATAACTGGATGGGAATCAGAAAATACACCCCCTTGGATTCCACCTGTGCCCCTAATGTACAGTGGCTTTGGGTGCTGACTTGTCTAAACATGGGCTAAACTATTGGCTAGGCTTATAAGGGCCTCAGGGCCAATAGCCTAGTAACCTCCTATGATCCTATGACCTGTGATTGAGGAGTCATTTCAGAGGGTAGCTGTGGATACTGTGGGGCCTCTGAGTACCCCAAGTTTCAAACGGAAGAAGTATATCCTGGTGTTAGTAGATTATGCTATTAGATACCCTGAGGTGGTGGCTCTGTCCTCCATTGAAGCAGAGAAGGTGGCAAATGCTTATTAGAGATTTTCAGCAGCATTGGTTTCCAAAGAGAAATACTGACTGCAAGAGGTGCCAATTTCATTTCAGAGCTGCTGGCTCATCTGTGGAAGCTCTGTGGGGTGAAGCACCTAAAGACCATCCCCTACCATCCCCAAACTAATGGTCTTGTGGAAAGGTTAAACTCTACACAAAGACCATGCTACAGGCATTTGCAGACCAGTTTGAGAGTGGGACAAATATTTGCCCCATCTGCTGTTTGCTTGCAGAGAGGTACCCCAGAAGTCTACAGGTTTTTCAACCTTTGAGTTGGTGTATGGGCATAGAGTGAGGGAGCCTTTAGATTTGATTTGCGATGGATGAGAGGGTGAGTGTGAATCCTGTAAGAAGTCTGTTGTGGCATATGTCCTAAACTTCAGGAAAAGGCTTAGGGAGCTCATGGGCTTGGCCCAGCAGAACCTGGCAGGAACCCAACAGCAGAAAAAGCTCTGGTATGGCAGGAATGCTCGAGTCTGAGTGTATACTGCAGGAAAGCAGGTTATGTTTCCAATTTCTGTCAGACACAATAAGATGCAGGCAGCTTGGTAGGGACCCTTCAAAGTGGTAAGGAAGGTCAGAGATGTTAACAACATGGTAGAAGTGCTAGGCAGGAGGCAGGGTCATGAATTGTACCATGTTATCATGATGAAACCTTACCATGATAGGGAAGCCCTGGTGCTAAGTATTTGCAGTAGGAGGCAGGAGCAGTCTGAGAGGGATCTATAGCTACAGTGAGCCAGCCAGCAAAATGCCAAGTTGCTGTGGTGGAGCCTAGGTTTGCAGGCATATGACATGACAGTGCAGCACTATAGTGGGGTCTGGAATGCCAATGGATATGGGGTCTCAAGACAGGGTATGGCTTAGTGTATTCTCAGATAGGGTCATTCCTCCCAGGCAACATTTCTCAAGGGTCACTTGAAAAACTAGCTTGAGTCTTCAAAGGAGGGAGAGGTGTGATGATGTGAGGTATTGCCAGCTAAGCCAGGAGAAGTAGGGCAGTGGATGTGTAACATATGCCAGCACAGCTAGCTGGAATTTAGTAAAGAATTATATGTTATTTGAATATGAAACTGATTTGTATAGATGCTTGTGTTGAAAATGGATTTGTAAAGTTGCTTGTGTTAAAGATGTACCAACAGTGGGTCCTGACTGTATTGCAACTGAATTATATATATATATATATATATATATATATATATATATATATATATATATATATGTACTAACTGAGAATACTGGAAAAGAAGAGGTTAAGCTCAGCTCCAGCTAACTTTAGAAAAACAGTAAGAAATTAAATTATTGGGCCTAGCCCATAAATATCTTATTTCACAGTTTTGAATGAAGCCAAAGACACAATGCCTGTAAGAAGCATGGTTTGTTAGTTGCTGAAGGAGGAGTAGACATTTGTAATTGTTTTATGACTTCCAGAATCTGTACCACATCTGAGCAATTCTCTTGTGTGTGTATTATTGACATGTAGGTGCTAAATCCTGGCAGTTTCTAGCAATGGGGGTTTCATGGGAACCAGAAGTCAGATGACCAGATGTATGGGATGTCATTCTGTACAGAAATAATGTTTTAATATTAGGTGAGACAGAAGTCTCAGGACAGTCTGTTTCTTGGAACCTGACACAGCAGGCTACCTCACCTACTTCATCTTGCCTTGCTATATTAAGTAAGTAGGAACAGTAATTCTCTAGATCATTCAGGAAAATATAGTGAGAATAGTTAACTATTGTTTTTCTGTAACTGTATGAATCTTTCTGGCTGTGTTATTTTTAATATTTCCTGTAATTGAAACTCTAGTGTTTACTATAAATAGATATTTTCTATTTTCATGTTCTTTTATCATTTATTATTAAATATATTCAAACTTATCATTGTGGCTGGTGCTTTAGAGAAAATTTTAACCTTTGAGAGTACTTATATCTGTTGGTGACACTGTGGCCACTCCTGAAGTATGGCTGTTTGGGCAACAATACCATCAGTATAATTGGGTACCCTTGCAACAGCCTTAGGTAGCTGGCTTTACAGGGTCTGGTGGCAGTGATAACTCTTGGGTAAATCTGTGCCAGCCTTTCCCAGGTGTGTGCGTCTGCACCATGTGTGTGTGTGTGTGTGTGTGTGTGTGTGTGTGTGTGTGTGTGTGTGTGTGTGTGTGTGTGTGTGTGTGTGTGTGTGTGTGTGTGTGTGTGTGTGTGTGTGTGTGTGTCAGCTACTTGCAGAAGAGACACAAAACACTGGTTTCACAGAGAGGGTGCTGGAGGATTTGGCTTGGACTTTCAGCTGAGGACTTAACCCTATAGCTGTGCTAGTGGGGAGCCTTACTGAGGCCCTGGAGTGAGGAAGATATAAAGAAATCCAGACCCTGTGCTGACTGTGTTCCCTGTGTGCTCTTAAATGGACAATCCCAGTGTTTAAAATTAGGGTCTGAGTTAAGCTGACAGAAGTCACACCGACTTAGACATGTCATTTTCATTCCCACCCACAGTGTCATTTTACTTTTAAATATCCTGTAAATCCACAGTTCCATTCTTGTTTCAGCTTCCAGGATAAACTAATCTGTGGGTTTGTGTTCCTCTCAGACTTACATTGGATTGGGGAGCTATGCCCCCAGCTCCTGACTCAGAATTAAAATAAAGAAAGATGTGCTTGGGAAAGGGGACATCAGTGTATACTAATTTTTAAATTTTGCATCACTTATGCTTGTACAGATGTATAAGCAGCCTGCTCATAAAAAAATAGTGCATTTGCCTAGTAGTATTCAGAAATCAGCACATATCAAACTTGAAGCTGAAAAAGGAACATAAGAGTGTGTCTACTAATGCTCCAACTTTCTGCCACACACTTGCTTTCTATGGAATTACGAGCAAGTCAGAAAGTCACTGCACCAGGCTAGTATTAAAAAATCAGAATACAGTAAAACCCGAAAGAAAGAGAAATATGGTTTTCACTACTGTCTGCCTGACTCAGATACTTTCTAGAGGTAAACCATGTCATAAAATTGTTGTAGTTGGCCTGGATTCACAATCACCACAAAATGAAATATGAAATGAAAGAAACAAAAAAACCCTTCAGTTTTCTAATGTTTTAAAAGCCTTGCATTACTGATGTGTTTTTTAATGTAGCAGCAGTCAGGTCATTAAATGCCTGAAAGGCTACTTTTCTCAATGGATAAAATGCACAGATTAAACTAATGAATGGCTCACAGGGAGAGCTGTTGTCAGTACAACTGCAATTTAAGATGGACTTGGCTAACACCTTTGAAACTTCCTTCAGACACTCTTTGCCCACCCCCTCAGCCAAAGGTGAGCATGCTCAGAAAGGCAAACCTGAAATGTAAACAAAGGCTGAATCAAAACAAAAATATCCCTGGGATTGTCCCTTTAAGGGAAATTGTGCTTGATGCAGAGAGGCCTGCATCTGGAAATACTGAGTGTATCCATTTGTATTCCAAGTGAACGTCACTCTCCAGTGTCAGTAGTGAGGATTCAGGCTCCTTGATTACTGGCCCAGAGTGGAGACATCACAAAATCTCTCACTGCCTTCTGAAGGCTCTCCCTCACCATAATTACCACACCATTATTAGCCTGTCCGTCTCCTCAGCAGTAGACTCTGGATCCCAAGCCAAATTGCTTTGCTGCACTGCCCTTCCCTCTATCTTCTGGCAACATAATATATCCAGCTTCCTCCTTACCATCATTCAAACTCCATCCTGTCAATAAACCTACATTGAGTGTAGCAATTTTTAGCTAATGTTTGGCAGGTTGATTGATTTTATTCCCAACTTCCATTCAACAGAGATATCTCAGGTAACTCAAGCTGGACAATAGCTTATTGACCCAGGGCTACAGGGTTTTGTTGCCGGGACATACTGACCAGTAAGGGAATATACAACCCTCCTAGCATTAGCATGAGACCCTGACATAGTTAAGAATAGGCTCAATCCACTTATCATCAGTAAATATCCATGCTCATTTGGCAACATTTGTCAGCATGACCAAATCACCTAGATCCATATTATTTATTTATTTTTTATTTTGTTACACCACTGAATGGCTAGCCTTGCCAGAGTATGCAATCTGTGATTCAAGGTCTCCTTAAAAGTGAGCTACCAATAACATATATTCTGCAGGACTGCATATGATTTCTACAACCACTTTTTAATACTTCACAAAAGTGCTTTTATCTGTATCTGCGACTTGTATATTATAATTTGTATGCTGGTGCCTATGACATAGCTAAAAAGGGTGTGCAAACCATTTCCTTTATCCAGACATCATATGTATAATCAAATAAATAAAATAAAGCACTAGTCTTCTTAATGTGTCTTTTTGATCAGATATTCTGACATATGAATTGTCTTATGATTCATCTCTCCTACCCATTTTTGATCTGGGAGATTTTGTTGAACAATATGTAGTGAAACACTTTCTCTGTCTGAGCAGTTGTTTAATCACTTACTTTTTTATGCATTTACCAAATCTGCCACTAGTGTTGCCCTTTTACATCAGTTTCCTACTTTTAAGTGGTGTGATATGACAACTGTAGGTCACTTCTGTTTTCTGATTTTATAGTTGGATTTATCACCCTGTATATCCCTTTAACTTCACATTGGTTTGCAGTTTCACATGATTTATTAGTTATTCTGCTCTACAGTACTGCTACTGACTGACTAGCTGAATCGACAGACATGCATTCTTATATAACACAGCAAGCCACATTCAGCAATAGCTGCACGATTGTACTTCACATATCCCGATCAGCAATAGCTGCAAGGTTGTACTTCACATATCCCGATCAGCAATAGCTGCACGTTGTACTTCACATGTCCCGATCAGCAATAGCTGCACGGTTGTACTTCACATGTCCTGAATAAGTAGTTTTGTGCAACAACATGGGTATATGAAGCTACACATCTTCAGAGTTAAAAAGTTGAATACTGATAGTTTCCAGCTTGTTCAATCCCTTATTGTACCTCTCAAAGTGTCAGACATTATATTAATGAAATAAAGAATTACTGCTAATATATTAAGCTGCATCAAAGGTACTGCTATAATATATTTGATTTTTAATTAATGGCAAAGATTTGTATAGCTGTTAAGTAACCATATGATGTCACTTTATAGCATTAAGGCCTTTCTCGCACAGTAAAATAATGATATGGTGGTAGTACAGATCATGCCATACCAGGCTACATTACTTAAAACAAAACATACATTTTACTTAAATGGCATGATGCAAATAAGCCAAAAAATAGTTCTTTGTAAGATAATGCAAAACATCATTGTGACAATGTATTCATAAGGCATCAGTGACCTGCAAATCAAACTCATTCATTAGTTAAACACTTGTAGAAAATACATCAAGCTGTGGTAATTTATAGTGTCATTAAAACAAGATGTGCTGCTCAAGCCTTTCCATTTTTTCAGTTCATTTCATGAAGAGCTATTAGCGAAGATAATTACAATGTCATTTCTAACATTATACTATGCATGGGAATCCCCATTTATTAGTTAATTCAAAACCAAAATGTAAAAAAAAAAAAAAATGAAAAAAGAAAAATAAATTGCTAAGATTTATAAAGACTTCTTCAAGGAGGAAATCAGTGCATTCCTTTTATGTTGACTGATCTTGTGCAAATTGTACCAGAATAGAAGTGTCTGACTCACAATCCACCCAGCTTGTTGTCAGTATCTTGAGTCCATGCGCACAAAGAAGTTAGGCTGATTCACTCTCTAAGAAACAGCATGACACAACAGAATTTAAATAAGCAATTTGCGCAATTATTAGCCCTGTTTGTAATTCTTAAAACTCAGCGGGTATTGTATCCAGCTGCATGCCATAAAATGATGTCATACTGTAGTATCCTGATACCTCACCTGCTTCAGACACCCTCCCCTCTATACAGTCCTGCTATGCTTTGTGTATGGCAACCACTAATCAGACTGGGCAACTCTGATAACTTGTTTTTTTTATCCATGTTCAACTTCAAATAGCTTTACTTGGTTGTTATATCTATGCAAGGTCTATGCATGTATATATGGTCATCGTGTAACCTAAGCATGAATTGCTAACCTGAGAGACTAAATGAGAGATACGAGTTGCAAATATAGCACATTCCAAGATCACTGTAATATACCACATTCAGGAGTATCCAACTAAAAAAGTTAAGCATAGCTATGTTGTCTCTGTGCTATGATGTTGGAAGATGATTTCTCATGGATAACAAGCATCTGCAGTATTATAGAAAATGTAAGAGGTACCCCTGGAAATCAAGAATACAGTAAAAGTAATGGGAGGTGAGATTGGTTTGGTAGACAACAAGCATTATACTACACAATGGGGATGTGGGGGCACCCTAAAAAATGATAAGTTTTACACCTAATAGGAGAGATGGTGAAGGAGCCCTCAGCAAAGAACATTGATTTACCATTTATGAGGGGATAGTAAATGCATTAGCACACTCACTGTGTATTCCTATTGACAGAGGCATTCATAATGCACAGCTGATGTCACCACAATGGCATCAGTTATACATTCTAACATAAGAAGATGGCTATAATACTGTAAGACAGAGCTAGGTGACATATTTTAGCCTGTTCTATGTCATCATTTTTATTCCACGAATTCCACCAAAGTTACTTTTATTTTTTAAACATATAAAGTCACGATGGTCAGTAAGTGTTACATAGAATGATAAATGAGATATATATTTCAAAAAAAATTATAACACAAAATCAATAAACATCAATGTTTATTTACAAAACAAAAATGCAGTCTTTCAAGCTGCAACTGTGCTCTTCTTCTTTTCATACATATTCAAGATTTTCATCTGCCTACAGTATAAAAATACATGTGTCTGTACAATTGAGACCTGGAGAAGAACTATATTACTGCCTGACAATTTGTTTTTAATAAGAGGAACTTTCATGACTGCTGATTTGGTGTGAATTCTTTTTGACTGTAGTTTGTGTCACTCTTCTCACTTATTCCTTTTAACCTTTACTGGTGACTCACAGATTAAATAACTTACTCATCAGTGCATTGTCCTCATCTACACCAGAGTTACTTACAGCTACAGTTTATAGGTATTTACAAGACCAGAAAACCAGGGAGCCATTGGTAGCCCAGCCCAAATTCCGAGTTGCCCCAACACTGGTTAAGTGACTTGCTTAAGGTTACATAGTAGAGGCACATGAAGGCTGAGAGAATCAAACCCTGTACCACAGGAAATTCAGGTCATAGCTTTAACCCTCTTCATCAATTGCTAGACTATATTTTATTAATATCTGATAGTACAAAAAATAATTTTGTCTTTGTATCTATTCTGACATCATTTTTCTGTTTACCCCCAGTCCAGTCAAGATCACAAAATACATGCCAAGTTAATGTGCTTTTTTTCCACTCTTTTATTTTAAGAAACTGATATTTATCATAACACTCATTGGGAGGAATTTCTGCCAATTTCCATTTGAGAATATCAGTCCTCAAAGCTTGAACTTTTTCAGCAGTTGCATTTTTCTGTGGGTATATCATAGTTGAAGGCGCAAGCCATTGCTTTTGGTGGGAGGATGGCTAAAACAGAAAATGTGCTGTGTTTCATAAGTAGTTTGTTTTGTCACTTGAAGTGATTGTTCAGTCTACTTACCCTTTAAGTTCATTGTCCTCTCCTAGTTTATGATTGTTGGCACAAGTAAGTACAGACTGTTTTTTTGTCTTGTTCAAAACAGAACTTTGTTGTATATGATACTGGTACACTTTTGAATGTATACTAATGATTTTCCTGGAGGTAATTATCAGCAGTGACTTTGACTGATATTAAAGTCTTCTAGAACCTGTGCTGGTCTGTGGCACCATTGCAAAGTAGGGGCAGCCATGTCAAACATGTGTGTACAGCCACATGCACAATGTCTACACTCAGCTCAGAGGTAGGTGGAATAATGTTGAACAGACATGCACTGCTTTGGGGGAGATATGCAAGCTAGGGCTCAGGCAAACATAGTATGCAGTCGACAAGAAACTCCAGCTCTACTCAGTTGCTTACCGCCTACTCAGAGGTGATCTCTGCCTGATGTACAAGGCCATGTCTAATCCGGAATTAATGGACATGCTCCATCTCAAGAAAACCAAATCCCTTAGAGCTACACGTTCCAGGGATTTAAATCTCAGCACAACAATAAATAGGACAAGCTGGAGGGATAGATTCATATCCCAGAGGCTTCCCTCGCTCTGGAATAAAATCCCAATCCATCTTAGGCAGAGCCCCTCACTGACCATCTTCAAGAGAAATCTTGACGAGTGGAAGGGAAATCGTAAATTTACTCTGGGGATCACTTCTATTGTCCTGCTGGACAGAGGCTCAGGAGTCTAATCAAATCTAAATGGGAGGCGAAAGCCAACACATTCTGGCTAGGCTTATAAATGCCCTAGGGCAGATATCCTAGTACCTACCTATGAACCTATGAAAAGAGTATTAGAATTTTTAACTAATAAGGACAGATTAATTACACTGATTCAGCAAAATCACTTTCTGATAAGAGTGATAAAGTGGTTCTCTTCTGTTTTTGGCCCCTACTCTGGGTGATATATGTGGACTTTTCTCTTAATCTGTAAGATTATGTAGAATTTATGCATCTGAGCCCTAACATGGATATTTTGATATCTAAGCAGTTTATGTACATTAATATAGTCTTGCTTTTACTACTAGAGTAATTTTTGGAACTTAAGAACATCAATTGTATTCATTATATCTTATTACTTTTGTGATTCTATCAAAGATTTTTGTGAGCTTAATCTGTAACTTTACATCTTCCTGGTATGTATTTAAAGTAAACTTTTAAAATTACTCTTAAGATCAGAGATGCCATATATATTTTTCTTGCGCTTGAATGAATAGTATTTATATTTTGCTCTCTCATGGTCTAAATGAGTGCTGTGTGGTCTGTACAAATACTTGATAGATCAGTGCTTCTGCTTACAAACTACGCCCCCTAGTGTATAGCAACAGGATAGTACTAACCTTGTTCACTGAAATACTACAATGTCTATTGTCCGTTCTCTTATATTGATGGTAAAACAGCTGGAATCCATCAAACCTACTTTTGTCTTCATTATGAATACCAGCTCCTGTGAAAAGAGGCCATTGGCCTATTGGAATTAACCCTGGTCAACAAAGTATAAATAAATGAAAAATAAATAAACAGTCCCAGAGTTGTAGTTCTGGCCACAGTGACTTGCTCCCCGTTTGTCTTTCAATGACCACACGAATTCTGCTACGATGAAGTCAGGTGAACCATTTCTCTAATGAGATATTCATAAAGTTTTGTCATGTACTCAGATTTCAGTACACTGTGACAGAATTACTCTGCTTTGTCCATTTGGCACTGTAGGTTTGTTAAAAACAGTTATTTCATTGAAATATACCAGTGTTCCAAAACAGCACTCGAGGAATTAATAGCATTTTGACAGATGTGTATAACATGGTGGAATCTAAAAATGGCAGTTTTTATTTTTATTAAAAGTCATTTCATTAAATACTCTTCCCAATAACAAGTTACTTTCCTCTACAACTTCAAGTTCCTTATTTGTTCATATTTAGTCTGCTGTATGCAACACATGTAAGCCATATATTTGCTCATCAGGATAATGACTAGTATGAAAAACTTCAGAGTAAAACAACAAATTTAATTTCAGCATCATGCAGGGTGCATGTAGGGAAATAAGCATAAGTGAAATTCACACATTCCTTGAGCTGGGAAAGCAATTATCCCCCAGCATTAAATTTTACATTGCAATTTTTTGTGGTGTATGTTATTTATTATTATAAACAATGACTGGCCATTAATACTAAAAAAAACAAGCATGCTGATTGGGCAGCCCAACCAGCGTGCCTGTTGTAAATCTGAGAATATACTAATGGAAAAAGGTCTGGTCGCCCAGACTTTTTCCATTAGTATACCTCCTGATTTTTTTTTTACTTTTTTTTTTTTTTTGCTCTGCAGAGGTAGCAACAGAGAAAGGAAGATCTCTGTTGCTTTTTTCAAGATATCTCGCTATGCTATATGAGTTGAAGAACTCATATAACATAGCGAAGCATCTTTAAAAAAAGCAACTGAGATCTTTCTTTCTCCATTGCTACCTCTGCACAGCACTGATGTACTGAGTAAGCATTGGAACACAAGTCTCACATGCATGCACAGTACATCAGAAATGCCCTAGGATACCGGAAAACTGCAGAAAGGCAGTACAGAGACATTATACAATGACATTATTTAAGAAAAGCAAGTATTTTTTTTATAAATAGTGTCATTGTATAATAGCAATAACCTATGGCTGGGTGTGGGCAATGCTGGATTTACCCACAGCTGGCTTTGTTTGGTCACTCAGGCTTCACCCTCGTGACCAAACCACACCAACCGTGGGTAAATCCAGCATTACCTAGACCCAGCTGTGGGTTATTGCTTAATTCTCTTCCTCTCTCTTATCACTTTCCTTCAGTTTATTGCCAAAACAGTCAGCAATCAGCACTGGAAAAAGCTTTGCCTTTGATCTGTATTTAAAATTTTATGTGATATTCTTTTCCAAATGCATCTAGTCAGGTAGTTATTTATTGTATTTATTTATTTATTTATGAGTTATTTTTCAGCTTGGCATACAAGTGAGCCTTTTAAAAGGGACAAATCATGCAAACATGCCCTTGTGCTGTTTGCTTTAGCTTTTGTCAAGCTTGCTTTTCTATTGATTTTCTGGTTTGGCTTCTACTATATTTTATCTTTCTCACTTGGTATAGTCTTCCTTCTTCAATGTAACCCGATATTCCTGGTCTTATTTTGGAAAAAACATGCTGACATCAAGTAGTGACACCTTGAAGGAAATGCAAAACATTTAACTATACCAGCTGTTATATGTGGACTTCTCTAGGAAATACCCAGAAAATAAGCACCGTGGGAATTATCAAGAAAAAATTATAAGAGCAAGAATTCAAGATAAATTGTCATTTGCATGACATAAAAGAGAGAAATGTGAAACTGACTGTACTGCAAATAAAGGTGATTATTTAATATTTCTAAAATCTAATCTAAACACAGACTTAGAAAAAAATATTTCACATGTGGACTACAGAGTAGTTTTGTTAAAAAAAGATTGGAAGTCTTTCTGAATACTGACAGATACAGAAAACATTATCGTTCATATTAGAGGTTGTGTTTTTTGGTGAAGTTTGCAGTAGACAGTAATTCAACTTTCTGCCTGCATGCAGTGCCATTGGAGTTAGTAGAAGTAAGTCCACTGCTGGTGTAAGGATCCACTAAGAGAAGTTGTACTTTCTCTTTCCAACAGTAAAGTGGATTGGAACAGACTCATCATAATATACACTTAGCAAAAGTGTGGGTGACATCTAAATTAAAGTGCTTTTTTGTAGAAGGTAGGCCCCTCCAGCCCCACTCCCATGTAAGAGGCTTTACCCTCGCAGCTCCCTTTTCCTACATTTCCTAATTTCGTCATTGTACGAGTGCAGCTTGGGAGGGTGAAAAAAATGCTTTACATAAGCTATGACCTCACAGCAAATCCAGTGTGTGTGTGTGTGTGTGTGTGTGTGTGTGTGTGTGTGTGTGTGTGTGTGTGTGTGTGTGTGTGTGTGTATATATATATATATATATATATATATATATATATATATATATATATATATATCTATCACTTACACTAATCGTGTTGATGTAGCCAACCTGTTGGCAGATAGCTTCAGTGCAAACTTCAGCCCCCTATCCCTTCCAAAAGGCCCTTTTGACATCCCTGATACTTGTCCCACACCTCACATCTCTGTAGATCAAGTATTAAAGGCCCTATGTAAGACAAAGAACCCAGCTTCCATGGGACCTGATAGTATCACAGGCTGTATTCTGCACCATCTCCAGCAAGAACTGGCTTCACCATTGAGCACCCTATTCAACCACAGCCTAGGTACAGGCTTCATTC